>NW_020272606.1:0-9414 GCF_003268045.1 Sipha flava
AATTTATGGTAAAATGAATTTTAATATTTATGTAAAATATGTAAAAATATATATATTTATTGGTTAGGCAAAAACTTAAAACTTAATGATTTGACGAAATCAAACTGCTCTATTTCTTTTTGTGCTAGCTTTGTGATCTTCCACTGTGCAAAATAATGTTTCAGTTACATAAAAATTACGTTCCAAAAAAACATTGAAACGTTCCTATGGAACATACATAAGAGTTCCAAAAACAGCATAGAAACGCCTTATGCCGTGTTGTTTGTAACATGATGTGAAACATTATTTAACTGTTATCAGATATATATGACATAAATAGTGTTTTAGAAACACTCCAAAAATGTTCTTCTAATAACTATTCCTGGGACGTTTTTAGTACTATCAAATAATAGTCTTAAATAATATGTTCCAGTTGTGTTCCTTTGTGACTTAAAATGAACATACAGTTAGGATCCCCCTCCGTTCCCCTATGAAATATATTCGTAATTTTTATTTCAAGCACATTAAATGCGATTACACTAATTGTAAATACTTAACTCACCTAATCCTTTTAACACTTGTCAAAATATTTTTTATACAAACTATAGAATAAATTAACTCTCAAAGTTCACCCTGCTTACTATAAAATAAGAATTTATAATAGATATAAAAAATTAAGTAAAACAATTGCTATTGAAAAATATTTAATTTATTGTAATAAATTTAATAAAACAACAAAATAAATACCTAATACATTAGTATTATGGTTACATTTGTACTTGTATTACAATGCATAAAAAGTAAAAATAATAAATAGAATATAGTCATAACAGTTAAAATAATAAATATATCAAAATTAATTAAATATTACAAAGGTATACATATTTCAATTTTTCAAACAAAATAAACAAATTAAAATTGTACACCATGACATAATGTAACCATTATTGATGAAGTGCTACGCATTCGGAGATAGAACATTTTATACTTAATACTTGAAATATTTATTAAATAACTATTAGATAGTTCATTAATGTTGACTATGTAAAAGCCTACATCTATGGATAAAAATGGGTTTTCAGTAAACTCTTTAAAATTTAAAAATTTTCTTACAAGTAAATTTAAGTTATGACATATTTTTTTTAATAATTTTATCAACAACAACTAAAGAGTTATCCTTTAATAACAAATATTTATTTTTTTCTTTAGAAATATCTATCGTTAATCTTGAATAGTTAATTATTTTTTCATAGAGTTTATCATTTATACAATAAAATTGAGAAAATGTATTGTGCTCTATTTCATTGGATGGGGTGTACATTGTAGGAATCTTATATTTCTGGGATAGTTCTAAATTTTATTTTTCTATTAATCTGTTATGAATTTCTTGAAGTAGATATTTATTTGATTTTAAGGAATTTTTTATGGTCTGTAAATAATATTCATAACGAAAACAACTAAAATTATCCAATGACCCATGAGTTCTAACAAATTTAGGAAGATGGATTAAACTATGTACATTATAAGATATGCAATGTTTGCCATATAATATAGAATATTCCTGAACAAATTTTTTTAGTAAAAATTCTGCTTTTTCATTTAATGTAAAACAAGTTTCAGTACATAAAAAAATCCTAACGGCAAAAACTAGTAGTAAATAATGAGAATATTGGTTTATTTAAGTTTGTCTTTTAAAACAATAGGACCAGAGTATAATAAAAAAAATCTTAATTCTGTAGCTTTCCATAATTCAATATCATTAAGTGGTCGAGGTAGACGACAGAATTCAGATGGTATATAATCTCTTATATTTAATAATCACTTCTTGAATATTATTATCAACCATTCGAATATCCTTTTTACCTTTTACCCAAAATTCAATTAATCTTTTTGTTACACCTAAACATACATTATGCATATAATCAAGACAAACAATATCTACTATATCAATTGGCAATAATTCCAATGGACTAAGTCCTTTGTGATAATCTTCATTAAATCTATTTCGAAAAGAATAGTCAGTTTTTAATGTTGAATCTACTCCAGGAAACACTATTCCATGGCTTACATATGTACCTTCTTCTAGACATAAAGTACACCCAAAATATGCATTATGAGACTTCACATTTAAAAGGAAACTTTTGGCTGGAGAATCACATACAAAATTACTTATTTCTAATTTCATAAGAGTTCCATTAACATTCAAACCAGAATTCATAATACTTAAGAGGTCTAAAATAAATGGATTCATGAATTCTTCAATAGAATTAGGTTTTGTATATCCATGATAAATTCCTACAGTTATAACATTATTAATAAACTCTTTAAAATTTAAAATGGAAATTAGTATTGGCCACAATTGTGATTTAGAACTCCTAGAAAATAGGAAGGCCATCAATATTAATGCCTATCTTTAAAATATTATAAGGTATATAAATATTAGCATTATTTTTGTTCAGAATAGGTAGCAACATATTTTTTATTCCCAAATGAATATATGAACCATTAGTTAAATTAACAATATTATGAGTTTTGGGAGTTTTCATCAAAGTTCTTATATCATTAGGAACTTTCAAACCTTCACTTTTCATTATTTTAAGGAGAAAATTACAACAATTATGAGGAACATTATATTTAACAACCCAAGATCTTAATTTATCAGACATTTTAACAGATTCAAGAGTTTCATCTTCAATAATTGAATATAGTTGGGAATTTTCATCTGAAGTTGAAGAACATTGAAAAGTTGATGAATCACTCATTACTAAAATGTTGGTGGGTGTTGATATTGTTGTACTACATGTACTGATAACTGTACTGCTTGTACAAATAAGAGAAGACTCCTTCATTTGTGTATTAAATGTATGTGACTTATTGGATATAGTCTACAAACAAATTAATATTAGTTAGCAAAACATTAAGACTCAAGATTAAATAAATTGTTTCTTACTTTTAAATGAGCTTTAATTCGTCTCTTGAATTGACGATTAGATATAGATCCGATATTTTTAACCCTTTTATAATTTTTGGATATTCTAATAAAAAAAGAAAAAAAATTACTTTAACAAAAAAATGAATTAATTAAAAACAGTAAATTAAAAAAAATAATATATATATAAGATATTTAGGCTTAAATATCCCCGATAAGTGTTTTCAAAAAAATGCTAAGAGTCATTCAATCTCTTTAATGGATTGCGCAAAACCTATTTTATTATCATTTCAATATCAAAACATAAAATATCCAGTTAAAACATTTTATACATATAAAGATGGTTTAAAAATTAATAAACTCTAATAATTTCTATCTCCTTATAAAAAAAATTACTTTTCTCTGTCGAATCTCGTTTTTTGTAGATCTAAACCAAGATTGAACATAATTTTCAAAAGTAGAATCTGAACATTGTTGGTGATCATTTTTAATAACACCTTACAAAAATATTTATTAATTTTAAAAACACATTAAATAACTAGTTAGTAAAAGAAAATATTATATCACACACGTTTCATTACTGAAATTATTTGTAAATTTTGAATTCTAAATTTAGATATGTTTTTCTCGAATGCATTACCAGTCCATGAACAATTGATTGCTAATTTGTTACTATATAATTTATTTAGAATTCTGCGAGTATGATTTTTTGCATCCACACCACCAACTGAGTGAAGAAAATATTTCTAACAAAAAGCATTTCAATTAAATTCAAAATTTTATATATTTAGTACATAAACATACAAATTGTTCATTAACATTATCATCTCCTTGTAATAGTTTGTCACAAACTAAAACACTTTCTTCTGTGGAAAATGGAAACTGATCTAAAAATGTTGTATCTTTGGTATCATTTGAAAACTTTAATCCTGGTACTATCTGGTGTTTAATGTTAGCGAATTTACTTCTCAAACTATTCATTTGATTCCACAATTGTTCACCCATCATACAATTGGCATGTAATTCACAATGAATTTTTTTTAAAATACTTTTTAGTTCTTTTAATAAAAATGAATATTTTAATTATTAATTTAAATAATAAAATAATAAATATAAATAATAAAAAAATTTAAACTTATAAAATAAGTTGATGGCAAAATGATCACCATAAAAATACTGTAAACCTATACATTAATTTGGTAAAAATTCCATATATATATATATATATATATATAAATATAGATATAATTATACGATGAATATATTATGTAATATTTATATAGATTATAGATATATTATGAGGTACCTCAGTATGTTTTCAAAAATATTTTATCTTACCACTAGATGTACTAGGCAATGGTTCAGCTGAATGTTTTTCAGTTAGTAAAACATTTTCCAAATTTGAATAATTTAGTTCTTCATAACTCATACCTGCTAAATATAAAAATTAACATATTTCCTTAAAAAAAAAAAAATTTTTTTTGACAAAATGTATTGTAATCTAATATCCATAAGAATAATTTTAAGCTCAAAAATTATTTTTATCAATGTTTATTTAGGTCTCTTTTGGATATATTGTATACTAATCATTTTCACTTTTTTTATAAATTACTTGTACTTCAGGGTTAGACTTTGATGTTGAAGGACATACAATAGGTGTTGAATCAAAAGTAAAACTTAAATCCCCATAGCCATATGTTGACAGTGGTACAGGTTCTAAGTTTGTGAAAATTGTTTCTTCTGATTCAACAAAACATTCATTTTTAGTATGAATGCCAGATAAAGGTTTAATAACAAATCCAACATTATCTAAAACATTAAACCAAATGATAAATACATTTAAGGTAAATTAAGGTTAATAATAAAATATATTATTATGTGTACTATAATATTCAATTAAAACATTTGAACTAAAATTAATTCATATGCAAAATACTTATTACCTTCATCACTATCACTGCTATAGTTTTAATGGCTGTATCGGACGCTGACGGATTATTTTTATCAATTGACGTTGGTGAATATGAGAGGAATAGCGATGGCAGAGCATTGAAGGAAAGCGCATTCGGAAAAGCATTATTTGACAAACAACTGAAACTTCCAGAACCATCTCCTTTGCCAGAAAAAGAAGAAGTTTTCCCTTATTATTTTGTAGCAGACGAAGCTTTTCCTCTCACTAATAATATTATGAAACCATATCCTCGTAGACAACTCAAAAATGAAAGACGAATATATAACTATAGAATTTCAAAAGGTCGAAAATCATTAGAATGTTCTTTTGGTATGCTTGCATCAAAGTTTAGAGTTTTGGAAACACCAATTCATTGTAATGTGGGAAGAATTAATAACATCATACAGGCTCTATGTGTACTACATAATTTCATACGTATTCACGAAGGAACATTTTCAGAACCAGCTATGGAACAAGATACAACAAATTATTTAAATGAAGATCAACCAAACCAAAGTCAAAGAAATAATCAGAGATCAACAAACAATGCTATACATTTAAGAAATCGATTATGTAAATTTTTTTTAAAGCCTGGTCAAATTTTACCATGGCAAGAAGAATATACCGTTTAAAAATAAACAATTTTAATAAAAATTAAGTATTAATATTAAATAAATTTACTTTTTATAAAACATTAGTACTATTATAATATATTACACAAATTATTACGAATTCGGAAATTATAATATAGTTTTATATATGTAAATACATATACATATACCTATAACAAATTATTATTTTATTTTTCCTAAATCCAGCTTTTATTTTGAGAGTTAAAATATTTTAACCAATTATGCTGTGAACAAACTGACTGACGTAACAAGTGTAGATACAGTGCAATAATATGTAGATAACAAAAAATAATTTTAGTCAAATAACTGTTATTTTTAATTTTTATTATATCGAAAACAAATTTTGAAGAAAAAAACTACTGTAAAATGACCAGGTTAAGTAAGTTAGGTTAGTAAGATATTGTTACGTAATAAAACAGAAAAAACTGAAAATAAATTAGTAAATATAATTACTTACCAGATTCAGATAGCTGTTTTGCAACGTTTTCCCAGGTTCTATCAACAGCGTATTTATTGCAATAATCTGAGATAGTATGGTCGTAAAGCATTAGATTATTTTCAATAATACTGACAAAACGTATATTAAAATCGGGATCGTCTCTCATATTTTTAAATTTTAATAATTATAATTCGACACCAAAAAAACTTTGTACAATGATGATGCGTCGCAAGTAGAGATTACAATCCCGGGATACCAGATCCCGGGATCCCGGGATCCCGACTACTTTTTGGTACCGAAAATACCGGGACCAGTATAATTAATACCGGGATTCCCGGGACTATGTAATGGTGACTCGATTTATAAAATCAAAGTATTTGTAAGATAAGATAAAATTGTATTATGAGATTATACTTATATGATTATTACGAGTTTACGACCGATCGGTATACGTATGAACAAATTAGTAGCTGTTCGCTGTTTCATACAACGCGTAGCGATACGGTCACGGGTTTTTTTATTTTACTGTGTTAATACTTTTATTATAAAATGTCGAGTATTAGTGTTTTTACTAAACATAAAAAAGATACAGATACCTCGTCAGCGTGGAATCATTTCCTGATCGCCAACGATGGAAAAAGTGCGCAATGTAAACGATGTTTAGCCGTATTAAAAACGTTGGGTGGATCAACAAAAGGTTTACACACGCATTTGTTATCAAAACATAATTTTAAAGTTGTATCTGAAGGCAACTGTTCATTAACTGGGCCTGCCCATAGAGAACCGATATAAGAAAATTCGTCACCGCGACCAGCTAAACGAAAGTTAGTCGATTATTTTATTAAGAGTGATACACTGGATCATGTTTTGGCTCGAATGATAGCTTTGGATGGTTTACCATTTATTGTTTTTATTACTTCTAATGATTTAAGACATTTATTAATATCTAAAGGTTACTCTGATTTACCAAAATCAGCCGTAACAATTTGAAATCGTGTTGTAAATTTTAGTTTTACAATCAGAAAACTTATAATTAACGAATTGAAACAATTAAAAAATACGGGTAAAAGATTTAGTTTAACTTTTGATGTTCTTTTGATGGACTTCTACGACCAACAAACGTTATATGAATATTAACGTCCATTCACAAAAAAAATATTGGAGCTTAGGTCTTATTCGAATAAATGGTTCAATGACAGCTGAAAACTGTATTTATGTATTGAAAGAACGACTAGTTCAGTTTGATATTTCATTAGAAAAAGATATTGTCGCGACTGTAACCGACGGACCAAATGTTATGTTAAAAGTAGGTAAAATTGTTAATACTGAACATCAATTATGTTTCGCTCATGGTATTCATTTAGCTGTTTGTGATGTACTTTATAACAAAAAAAATGTCCGAGAAGAATCAATTGCAAGTGATATAAACGAAGATGACGATGAAGATAATAATGAAGATAATGATGAGGATAATGATGAAGATGACAATGAAGAATTTAGACTTTCCGGATTCAAGTTTAAATATTCTTCCGCAAAATGATATTATCCGAGACATACCAGATTTAACCAATGACTATAATATTAGTGTGGTAATAAAAAAAATACGCAAAGTTGTAATGTATTTGAAAAGATCTCCGACAAAAAATGACACAATACTTCAAAAATATGTTAAAGCAGAGTATGGAAAAGAAATAAAATTACTCCTGGATTGTAAAATGAGGTGGAATAGTCTTCTTGATATGTTGGAACGTTTTATTCTTTTAAAAACCTGTATTCAAAAATCTTTAATGGATCTCAACCACCCAGTTCGTTTAGAAGATTCTGATTATAACTTAATAACTGAGATAACTGAAGTACTTACTCCTGTTAAATTGACAGTGGAAGCAATCGGTCGTCGTGATGCCACTTTGTGCACTACCGATGCTGCATTTAAATTTCTTTTCAAAGAATTGTTTGAAAAAAAATTCAATACTCGCCAATGAAATGAGGACATGCTTGAGTAATCGTATAAAAAAACGACGACGTCCAGAGTTATCTGGTGTACTGAATTATTTACAGAATCCTCATGATGACTATGATCAAATAACATGTTTAAAAGATTTATTTTCACTACCCAAAAATGATTTCATTAGAAAACAAATAATAAAATTAATTGAAAGGATACATATTGAAAATTATCCTATTAAAGAAGAACAACAACAACGTGAATCTATTAAATTTACTCAACTGACATTAAAAGAAAAATTGGAGCTAAAAATAAGCAAAAGTAAAAGAACCATCGATCCTAAAATACAAAGAGAAACTGATTTGGTTAAAATAATAAAAAAAGAAATGAATTTATTTGAAAATGGAGGAACTCGTGGGCATCATTTAGAACTAGCATTTAAGTATTTAATGTCTATTCCTCCAACTAGTATTGAGTCAGAACGTGCATTTTCAGCAGCAGCCTACATGGGAAATAAACTGAGAAGCAGACTGGGAGATGGAACATTAGACGCTCTACTACTCTTGCGTTCATATTTTCAACATAAGTAGAACATACGAGTATAATTGTAATTATTAAAACATTTTTACTATATACAATGATAAAAATTAAATCAGAATTAAATTAAAATAAAATTTTTGTATAATTCTTTTAAACTTTTTCTTACTAAATTTCGGGATAATCCCGGGATTCCGGGATTAATAGTTAAATATCCCGAAATCCCGGGATCGTAAAATAGGGTCGGGATTGTAATCTCTAGTCGCAAGACGCAAGTGGCAAGAAAATAGAACATGCTCTATTCTAATGACAGTAACGTGGCACGCTACTCGTCATGTGACTGCTATATCAGTTAGGTGGGCGCACACTTATCTAATTAAATTGGGTTTATCCGAAATAACATGCCAGATACATGCTACTTGCCACGCCACGTGCGACGTTGCTCAAGTGGGCGTCCGGCCTTGGGGCCAGTAAATTTCATCACTACCCATTTCATAGTCTGATCCTAGAATTTTATAATAATAATTTACAATTGTAAACACAAGGTATGTATTGTCTTCGTTTTATAACTACACATGGTAAAATTGCATTCAATAGAATCCATTGAGTTTGGTTCAATTTAATACTTAAGTTATCATTATGTAAAATATTAAAATATAAAATTGGTCATGAGAAACCAAAAAAAAAAAAACAACACATAATCTTACCATTAAGTTTGATCATAGGTTAATTCAATATCTAATATTAAGCTAACTACACACAATTGTTCTACTAAACCCAAATTTGTGATGTTTGTAAAACGGAAACGCATGTGTGTATTATCCATTTGGCCCGTTACCCACGAATTATTTAGTTATTAATTATAATATAGTATCAAATATAACTTACCTTTTTATATACTTTCTTCATAATATTATAAAATAAATATGTAAAATAGCCAGTAACAACTATTTTTAAAATTATTAGTAGTATATAAATTAAATAATATAATAATGGCGCATG
>NW_020272607.1:0-12151 GCF_003268045.1 Sipha flava
GCCACCGGGGGCGTTCGCATCAGCGGCCACTTTTCATTCTCCCGACTGTATAGGCATCCCTGTGTGACTGGAATAGTTAGTTGAACGTAGGAAGAAATTGTTTGTAGTTCTTCGTGAAGACAGTTTTCTTCTATTTATATATATATATATGAATATGCATTATTCTACTGCATATAGAACGATGGATAATATAAGTGTCGACTCATTGAATTTTTTTGATGTTTTTTTAACAGCCCAAAAAATGTATAATCAATGTTCATATATACGTATAATATACATAAATTATAATCACTTCTGAACGCCTTTGTATGAGCGTTACACATATAAACTTGATTTTATTTGTATACTCGTATTATTAGTACCAAATACAATTAATTTTGTTGATTTTTAATGCATGTTTTTCTAGTATTTACCAAATATTCTATAACTAGTCTTTCACCAAAAAAATCATTTTGACGAGAAACATATCGAGTTGCAAATAGTTGCAAATCACACGAAAAATTTCGACACTGGTTTGGATTCGATAAGGCGATTTGGGGGCTACGTGAAGTTGCCTTCCCCAATAATAAAATTTGAGTTGTGTTGAGTGTGTGAAGTTGCAAATTATGAGGCTTTCGTTACAAATAGTTGCTAATTTTTGGCGCATGTTTTGTACTGATATGATAACTTGGATGGGCCAACTTCATTCACGTAAATAAATCGCAGAAACCACAAACTTGTAAAATAAAAACAAAATGTACATCAAGTATTAACATTCAATATAAGTCTTTCTTATTGTTATTTGACTACCTTCGAGTTAAATTAAAGTATTTCTATTGTTTTCTTCTTAACACGTTTATTGCCATGCAACCGTTGGAATCTGCAGAGTACTAGCATACAATAGTATTTTTATGAGCGCGGGCTGTTATAATCACATCTATTTGTAAAAGAAAATATTTTCCGTGGCGTCAAATTTATGAAGATTATGTTTGAACGATGGTGTAGAGGAGAAAATTTCACGTAAAACGATTTACTATTCGTCGTAAACCGACAGAAAAGTACAACAATATAGTAGTAATACTATGCACCCGCCAATAAAATATTACGATCAAATGGAAAATGAAATATGTGAATCGATAGTAATAGTGAACAGATATAGAGATAACAGTAAGAATAATGATTACAATAATAATAAGAATTTTAGGTGGTGCTGCATGTGGGGAATAGAAATCGTTTCTTAATATCGAACATGATGTTTATATATTCTTATGCCCGTTTAAGACACTTCTCAATTTTTAATCACTACACCTCCCTTTTACACTCGGAGAAGTAGCTACTGAAGGGGCAACACTTGAAGATTATCACCAGAATGATGTTCGAGTGCGTCAATTTAGTAGTTAACGTTTTGCCCGTAATAACGTAAAATTCTGCAACACGTTGATGTACAATACCCCAGAAGAGGCGGGACACGATACTATATATGTTGAACAAAAACATTTTCCTTAAAGGAGAGTAACATGTATGATCGATGCGCGAGTGCGTATGTATACTCGCTACATTTATTTATTTGTTTATTTATTTATAGGAACTTATGTGGAAAAAAAACAAAGCGGATTAGTGTCCGCGTATCGACGGTCGGATGCCGATCGCTTGTTGTGGCATGATATTCAACAAGTACAAGATCGAGTTTAACGATGTCTAAAATAAGAAAACCAACATTGTCAACCGTTTGTCCCGAGCGTGCAACGGGATCACGATATAGGTATCTCTTTAAAGAGCAAAAAATAAATGACCATTTAAACATTCAATGTGTTATAATTATAGACACAAGGTCTTTGTTTTCTTAATAGTTCACAGTGGGAAAACAAATTTTCTGGACATGCATGCGTGTGTGTTCGTAATCCAAGAGCTCGTTGGCGTAGGTATTATCATTGATTATATATAGTACAGTAATATAGTATAGTAATATCCATAATCAATGGTATTATATATAATAACGATGGATTAATGTATTCTATATAAGTTTACACCGCGAACGTTTCTCAAGGAGTATTTTTCGAATAGAATAATATTATACTACACTGCATTCTTTTTGCGCGTGACACAAAGAACTCGTTTTTCCCGGCTCTATTGTGTGTGTCTGTGTGTTTCGTCAAATACAAATAATTCCGATCAAAACATTCTTCTGCGCGGATCTCGTACATAGATGCGCGAACTTATACCGTATTATATTATATTTATGTGTTTTCGTTGCATTCTCTTTCGAGTCTTTATCGTACGTCGGCAAAGTTGTTGAATACGCATCCAACGCCGAGAAGGCGTATAATAATAATATATATTTTAAATACTAAATATTACTATATAAATTTAAAATATAATTAATCAATAGAAATATCTATTAATGTGTATAATAACAGTATTCATATCTTATTATCCAAGTGTACTCTTTCTAAAGTTATTAATTTAAGTACCTAAAAAACATATTGCTTTTAATTTCTGTACAAACGTTGTATGAAATTTAAATTTTTTTTCAATATATCAATTATGGCTCTTAAGTGTTTTGTGCCAGGGTGTAATTCTGGGTTACCCAAACAGAATCAAATTTATAAAGAACAGGGAATAAAACTGCCTTCAGTATTTCATCCACCTGAGGTAGATATTTCTTAAACTAATTAATAATTACCAACCAACCAATATTCCACGAATACTATCTGGTAATAATGGTCCGTGTCTTGGTGGTTTTTTAATAATTTGTACATCAACATTATCAATGCTTAAATTATCTTTTTGCTCGATTAACGATTAATTTCATTATTTTTTTTATATATATATATATATATATATATATATATATAAATAGTAAAGAATTTTAAAATATAAAGTCAATTATATAAAATGTGTTCAACTCATAAGTTGAAATCTGGTAAAGGCTCCTTAAATAATCTTATAAATAAGCTTCCATTCGAAGTTCATGTACCAGGGTATCAGTTTTGTGGATCTGGTACTAAAATAAAAGAAAGATTAGCTCGTGGAGACAAAGGGGTTAATCCGTTGGATTCTGCTTGTCGAACACACGACAATGCTTATGAAAACAGTAATAATTTAGATATTAGACATAAAGCTGATAAGTTATTAGAAGATCAGGCTATTATTAGCAGCGAAAAAAAAAATAAAAAAAAGAGGAAAAATGATAAAAGAATAATTTTAACTCCGAATCAGTTGGGAGGTGCATTACCACTTGCATCAATATTTGCAGGGTTGTCAGCATTAGGAAGTATTGCTTCTGGTGCTTCAAGTTTATATAATGTTGTAAAAAATCGTAAAAAAAGTAATGGTTTATATTTAAACAATCCTATTAGCAAAGGCTTAATAGTTTAAAAAAAAAAACGATCAAAAAACTAATGTTACCGAACAGACCTCTCACTAGTGAAGATATTATAAATTACGTTAAAAAGTTGAAAATTAATCATTTTCGTGGTATCTTTTCATGAGACAACTTACCTGAAAAACCGTATAATATTGAATGTGCTATAATAAACTTGGATTCGTCTTCAGACAGTGGTACTCACTGGGTTAGTTATTACCGATTTGAAGATAAAATTATTTATTTTGATCCGTTTAGAAATTTTTCACCTCCAATTGAAGTTTAAAAATATTTTAAAAGTTACAGCATCATATACAATTATTCAAATTTTCAAAAATATAATACTTATATTTGCGGTCATCTATGTCTCGAATTTTTACAAAAGATGAATCGATTACTGTAAGGATGGTAGGTAATAACGGTTCGTTAACTTCAACTATTTCTTCAGTGATAAATGTACATGGAGATTCTGAAATAGCTCTATGTTTACAAATTAGAAATAATATGAAAAAGAAAAAAAAAATCTTAATAAATGAAACTAATAACGGAATTAGATTAACCAATCGAAAAGCGTATTCACCTGTAGATATTCGAATTCCAACTGGGTCTTACGAAATTGAAGATATTAGTAATTATATCCGGAATTCTTTCAAAAAAATTACTAAAACCGATGTTCTCATATTTAAATTAATTCTTACAGATAATTCTATGAAATGTTCAATGGATTGCAATCATGATATAGAATTTAATATTACTAATAGTCTAGCAAGCACGCTAGGATTTGAAAAAAAAATATATTCTTGTTTACCATATGATCTTTAAACATCAATGTCATTAGAAAATATCCAATATGAAATTGACAAAAATAGCATAAATATTAATTCTATAAAAGTTTTATGTAATATTGCTAAAGGCTCATTCGAGAATGGTCAGCATTCCAACTCTACGAATTTGTTCCAAAAATATCAGAAACTAGAATAGTTGAAATACCGAATAATTTAATGTATTATAAACTCAATACTTCAGTTATCAGGAAAATAAAAATTGACTTAGTCGACGACGAAAATAGTCCTATTAAACACAACAACGAAAATATAACAATTTTATTACGAATTAGACCTAGGAAATCTTGAAAACGAAGATAAATGATTTGAATGAATCATTTACCGTTACCATGTCAGGTGAAAATACGACATTAACATCAAGTTATTTTCCGGCAATAAACTTCAACAAGAATTCTCAAATAGCATTATTATGTTTGCAGACATATAATATGTTTCCAAATATAAACGAAACAAATAATTGTATTCGAATAATTGTACCGAAACCCTATCATATTTTAGACATTGTTCTTCCCATAGGATGTTATGAGATTGAAGATATGTCACAATTCATTCACGGTAAAATTTATGATGATAATGAAAATTATTTAAAATCAGTTACACTCCTACTGATTTCTCTATGGGTCCTGATGTCTCTAAAATGAGGTGTGTTATTAATTGTAATTGCCAGATAGATTTCTCAATTAAAAACAGTCTTGCAAGTATATTAGGTTTCAAAAATAAAATATATGGAGAAAGAGATTACTTGTCAGGATTTATATCTGAAAGAAATATAAATATTAATGCTGTTAATTCTATAAAAGTCTTGTCTAATATAGCAAATGGTTCATTCAACAATGGGTTACAGTCACGCTCAATATATGAATTTTTCCCTTATGAAAGATCAGGAACTAAAATAGTTGAATCACCAACTAATTTAATATATTATAAACTTAATACTGAAGTTCTTAATACAATAAATATTAATTTAGTCGATCAAGAAAATAATCCTATTCATAACTTTAATGAAAAAATTACAGTCGTAATACATATAAGACGTTGTAGATATTAAATATGGGGTTATTATTTAAGAATATAAAGCAGTTACAATCGATTAAACCGATCAGTCATTCAATAGAGTCATAATCAAAAGTATCTAAACGAAAACCTGAAAATATAAAATTAACTCGTAAAAGCAAAATAATATTAAAACAGTTAGGATTACAAATCAGAAAAATGCCTGAAAGCGATATTTTAGATGTTGATTCAAATTATACTATAGATTCTAAAATATGCAAAGTTGAATATCATTCGTATATTCCGTATACTAACTTGTTTAAAAATAATGATGAAATACGAATTGGGGTCCAACAGACGGATGTATATCCTTATCTACATGAAAGTTTCCTTTATATCGAGGGAAACATAGAAGATCCAGCAATAGTGACACGGTCGTGTCATACGAATATCGTGATCTCACCCGTTACACCCCTTTGCCTTGGTGTCACCATTCGTTCGATTATCAATCGGGACACCCGATAGATAATCGAACCAGTTTTCGGAGTCGGCGATGAGCCCCGAAGCGTTCACGGACGGTGTGACGACCGTCGAGAACGACGGCGGCGCTTGTCTACTTTCTGCCGTCTTCGTGGCCTTTTACATTTTTACTTGTGGTTTACTTTTGTCTTTTTGACATTATACGATAAATGTATTGACGTATACATATTTTCAAGAATCGTATTATGGAAAAGAAGAAGGTAAACCGATATTAAGTCCAGTTGATTTCGAGACTAAAGCACCGATTGTTGTGATAGATACTTTTAAACAGAACGATACAGGTGCATCTTCAATTATTGACGTTGGCATAGAAATTGAAGCTATGGAAAATCTATAGGGTGTGAGTGCTTATTGTCTTTTAATTCATGATCGTATTATAGAGTATGTACCTTTTAGCAGAGAAGTTAAGAAACTTGTATAAATTATATAAATAATATTGTAAAAAGTATTGTACTGTAATAAAAATTGTGTTGGCATTTTGGGAAATAAAAATAATTATGTATTTAAAAAAAAAGTTGGTTAATTTTTTTATTTTACCAAAATTAATTTATAAAAAAAAAATGGAGCCAGAATATACATATAGGTTTTTGAAAAAAATCGTGAGCACGGTAACTAAAAAAAGTTTACCGTGGGACTGTTGGTCAAATATTTTGAATCTCCCTGTAAAAAATGGAGCCAGAACATACATATACATACTACTGTCCAAGTCCACTGGTAACGATATCGAGGTACGGTCTCTTCAATAGAGGTCGATGCTAGAGGTCAGGGACCTGGACGAGTGGACAGAAGCCGAAGAGGTGGTCGAAGTGATGATGTCAGCATCCGGTGTTGACCGTGACTTCTTGAGAGTGATCAGCCTCCGAAAGAAATACGGAGGAATGCAGTCCGCCCTCATACTGGCCTCGGCAGTATTGTGTCAAAATATCGTCGCGCATGGTCGGATACGTGTCGGCATGGTCAACTGTAGGATAAGGCTAGATGAGCAGAAAATTCGGTGCTACCGGTGCCTATCGTTCGGCCATATGTCCAGCCAATGCTAGGGTCCGGACAGAGGCCACTGCTGCAGGCGTTGCGGAGTCCCAGGTTATAAAGCAGCGAAATGTGATGCATCAATCTCGGTGGCGAAGGAGTTCGCTAACTTATTGGTGATTCGTGTCCCCAAAGTGCTACGATGGGCAGGGCGGAACAGAAGAGACTGCTAGTTTGCTGATAGCCGGGAGAACAGAACAAAGAAAATGATCCGTGTACTGCAAATCAATGTCGGCGTATGTAGGGCGGCACAAGACCTAGCACTGGCAACCGCGTCCAATATCGGCATCGACGTGATGGTCCTCAGCGAATCATATAGCTGTGGCCTAGAAGCTGATGGATGGTTCACCGATATTGATGCGAAGGCAGCCGTAGTAGTATTTAACCCAAGGCTACAAATACAGGAAATCGGACCTAAGAACAATAAAGGATTCCGATTGGTTAAAGTGGAGGAGCTCACGGTGTACGCTTGTTACTGATCCCCTAACACGGTCTACACCCTTTTCGTAGACTTCTTAGATCGACTAGAAGGCAGCATTAGACAGCAGTATGGCACAGTCATAGTTGCTGGAGATTTTAACGCGAAATCTCCGGCTTGGGGAGATCACACGGAGGAACCCAAAGGGCGTTTGCTAGTGGACATGACTGCTAGTCTGGGACTGACAGTATGCAATACCGGAGACAATACGTTACTTTTAATAAAAATCAGGAATCGTAAAGATTTGTCTATAACATGCGTTTGTTCCAGCGATCACTGAACCTGCTCATACGCCGAAGACCTATGTCAAGGATCGATGCATAGTAGACACCAACAACAATAACGAGAAAAGCGTTGGTGAGGCGGTTAAGATGGCTTATCCTCCCGAAGGAACCGGATTATTTAGAGATCCCCTGGAAGTGTTGGGTAACGTACATTGGTTTTTTTCAATCGTATTTTTCTTAAATAAATTATTTTCGATTTTAAGTGTAATAACAACGTATTTTTTGTTGTTGCTGTGAAACATCGAGAACAGGTCCTATGTTTCCTACGAAAAAGGCGATCAACACTTGCGAGATGCACGTTTCGCTGGTAGTAGCCGACTCCATATCCGACATACGGTTCACCAAAAGAGGCGAAAAGGTGTGCGTGGAATTGTGCAGTCAGTACAGAATGAACATGATCACTGACGGGTCAGTGGACGTGACGCTGTTACAGGGTTACTGCAATTACTCGAACAGCGTGGATTCGATTGAAAATCTCGACCTGGCCACCACGTGCACTTGCGCGTACAGGGTCCGATGCAATAATAAATCGTCCATGATCATGTACTCGTTTCAGGCGAACTGCAAAGGGTTCATAAAAGTGTCCGTGTCGGAGCCCAACAAATCAATGCCAATCACGTGAACGACAACGGCGATGCGATGCAATATTACTGCAAAAATGACGCGAAAACATTCGGGTTTGTATTGTCCCATCATCATTCTGGCTAGTTCCCACGCACAAGCATACGATTGGACTGCAAACTGTTATTAACGATAATAATAAATATTATTCGTAAAAATTTCTCAGAACGTTTATAAATAAAATTATATTATATTTATTTTTATATATATTATAATTCAATTGAACATTTCGAATGATTATTTCGAGACATCTCTCGATTAAAAAAATACGAATAATTCGATTATGCCCATCACTAATGTAAGTAAACGTTTGTAACTTGTAAAACGGAGATAACACATATTTTTTCTTAATTTCTAATCTAACATTCATTTCTATGAAACATAGAACTCTATGTTTTTTTTGGAAGGTTAGGATATTCTATTATTATCACTTATTGCTGTTATGAAATAATTTATTTTTATTTAGTTTCATTGAAATAAATTCCAAAAATCAAAATGTTTCATCGTTTTTACAATAGACTACTAATAATTCATGATATAGTATGTCTAGTATGCCGGAATCGGACATTTCGCCGCCATTCTTTTCGCCATATTATGAAATCTGTACCCCTGTTAATTGATTCACAGATAATATTTGTTATAATATGAAATCAAATGTTTGGACTATTGTATTTGGTACATTCTACCTATATAATACCTACAATGTCATAATTTGTAATAAATATGATTAATAAATATTAAATATTATTTTTACTCTGACCGGTGAGTACTGAGTATGAGACAATAGTCTCATAATAAGATTATGTAGACAATTGGTTCCTACCAAAGAGTCACTCCAATGGAGCGGGGAAATAAAACATTCTATAAAAATATCTATTTTTAAATATTATTTTCAAAGTAATTTTATATTCCTAGTCGATCGATTAACTTCTAATAAATACAATCATTCTCTGTCCACCACACGAAACACGAATTGATAACTTAACATTTGAGTTTGAAGACTAAACGAATTTACGTTAAATAATTTTAGATTCCGATTGAAACGAGAAATGTATTAATTTTAGCATGATTTGTTTTAGTTTTTGTGTATGTCAAATATCCAAGTAAAAATTATCCTATCAACAACTTTAGGGTTGGTTTGTGATAGTAAATGTTGTCTAGTTGGTTCATTGGAGACTAGAGAAGTTAATTTTTGAATTTCTTAACATTTTTCCCAATAATTGCGGAAAAGTAATGAAAAATTGCAAAAAAAAAAAGAAAACGGTAATGTTTATTAACTGCCGACTTCGATTTTTTTTTTTAAATGTACAAAATTCAAAAAATAATAATCGTAAGGAACTTGAAAATGTTCACTAAATATTTATATGGATTTTCTTTAGAGGTGGTGTACATTTTTAACGATTTTGGATTTTATCGCGGAAACCCTTGATTTCATCAAAATATAATTTTCTAACGCTGCTCCGGTAAACTTTTTTAATTCGATGGAAAGAGCAACTTCACTATGTTACATTTTTAAATCATACATAAGTATACATACTGTAATGTTTATCAACTTTTAACTACCAAAAATAGGCAGATTTCGTGATTTTTATCAACATTTCAAATTCAAACGCTTATTTTTAAAAATTGTGATAGCGGATTTTTGAAATTTTTTGACACGAGTAAAAACAATATGAGAAAAAATCACAAATGTACAATTCACAAGAACGTATAATATATTTTTGCTTTAGGCAGCCCCTACACGATCAATAATATTGAGTGAATAAAATTGTATCAATATTTTGTTCAAAATTTATTTCACCCAAAACTCTCAATATTATTGCCCAATATTCAGTTGAGAAATATTCGTTGGCCAGGTCATAAAGGTGTTGTTAAGCTTACGCCAACGGTGTAATTATAGGGTAGCGGTCGCAACCCCAAACATTTTTATGTTGGTCGCAAGAGAATCATTTTATTACCACAAAAATATTTATATAATTTAATAAAAAAAATTCATCGTCAGTGCGTATTTACCATTTAGTTATCTTTAGGCGGTTAGTAAAAAAAAAAAAAAAAATGACCACATAGTACACAAAATAAAACGTGTCCATCGAATGTAAATGTATCTTTAAACTCCTAATATAGGCGTGTCCAGACCTTTGACGCAGAGGGTGCAACCTGGCTAAAGTCCCTTAGCCCCCCTTTTTATACAATTTTTGTTAATTTCAAATTCGTCATTATTATAACTAATATTAAAAAAAAATGTTGTCCCTATTTCAGATGGCATATTATAATAGATGTCAGTAGGTAAATAGTTAAAATAAAATCATGTATAAATAATAAATATAATATTATATAATAATATATATGTGTCAGTTACAAAATTTTAAAATAATTAAAGTTCTAGTCGCCGTTGTGTATTGTTAAGATGTTTGAACTCATCAATTATGTCTTCTGGATCTAATTCAGATGCCAATTCCTGTTCAACAAATACTAACATCGTTGACTCCAATCAATCTTGCGTCATACAACTTCTCAGCTTTGTTTTTACCAGACTTAATTTTGAAAAAGATCTCTCACAAGAGCAACTTGTGACTGGCATTGTTATAAAAAGAATTAATATCTTGTAAATATTTTGAAAACTATTACATAAATTATTAGTGGACAGATTATTTAACCACTGATAAATAGTTTTGCTTGTTTTACCAATTTCAAATTCTGGTAACGATTTTAACAATCTGAGTTCTGCTTCAAGTTCACTGTCATTTAAGTTAAACCTATTAGAAAGTAAAATTAAGCATGTTCATGCAGGTTAAACTGTAATAAACGTCCAATTGCATTTGTTAGTAAAAGTGTTTCTTGACTAAAACGTTCTTCTAATCCGTTTAAAAGGTCATCTAAAACTGTGTAATACACAAAACATTTTGTTTGGGCCGGGTGCTACAAATAATATGCCGCACTTCCGGACACCGACTTGTGCGTGTCGCACACTACCGACTGATTTGTATGTATGTTGTATGCTTAATACTAATGACAATAGGTAACTCAATGATAAATAAACTGGTATAATATGGTAACTATGTTGCTGTATTGTAAAATAAATTATAAGAATCGGCCCTTCTGGCCCAACAATAAATTATAAAATTTAAAATATGGTAATAACAAAAAATAATTCACAGCAACACGTAAATTGTATAAATAATAATAATATATACTCTGGATATTTGAGCCTAACTAAAATGTCGATTCGGCACAACCAATATAATAAATAATAATAATAATGGACCTCATGGCATAATACTAATTAAATAATAAAATAAATATATAAAAACTTACAGTTTGTGGAGCACAGACTGACCAGCTGCAGCTACCTAAAATCTATACTTTAAAATACAATATAAATAAAAAATACAATAATAATAATAGTGGCGATTAGCGCACACACAATAATGATATAATAAAATTCACAACATTCAGTGGCGATTCGCGCACACGTAAATGTGTATAAAATAAAAAACTATCGGCGATTAGCGCACATAAAAATAATATAATAAAAAACAATAATAATAATACTGGCAATCGTGCCTATAAAAAATTTTGTAAAAGGAAAAATTGTTCGCAAACGCGCAACGGACAATTCACGACGACGTACAGAGAGCGACAAAAGTTGCGGCGGCCGTGTTAAAATACGCGCACCGACGAGCCGGCGACGCAGATAACGCGCCGATAACGGGTAACGCGTTGGGACTTAATTAATTTAAATAATTCACACACAATTAATAACAAAAATAAATAAATCACAATACAGATAATTGTGCGTGTGTCCGATCGTGGTGATATACTCGGGTCGTCGACCGGCCGTTATTCTCACTTATCTTGAGCGTAGCGCACTAAACACATTTCATTTCTGTTTTTTTGTCAGAGATAAAATGTTGAGTATTGTTGCTGTCAATTCGACTAGACACTTTTCTTTGTTTTACATTTGATATCTTTATTTTTTGTGAACTACAAATGTCCAAAACTTTGTCAAATAATGTTG
>NW_020272608.1:0-9088 GCF_003268045.1 Sipha flava
ATTATTATATGATTACACAAAAGGCGATATATGATGATAACATGAATAACATGATTATTCATGGTCTAGATTCCTTGGAAACAATTATTCAATCGATTAATAGAATTTTTTTAGATTTTTTCAAGTTTTACAAGTCTAATAAGGTTTATATATGGACGTCATTTGATTGGTTAAGCTCATATCAAATTTTTGTTCAAATTCTAAGTTCCGAAGATTTGATAGAAATAAGAGAGCAAACAGTAACATTCGGTGAGATAAATAGGAGTATATCAATAACGATGTTGTATTATCAAATTTTACCATGGAATGCAAATTTGAAAACATTAATTGATTTTAAAATCATAGTTGATAAGATTGTTTTTTATAAATTTTGTCAATACGTTAAAAGTCATGCAGTAAATATTTATATTTACTTTGAATTAACGAATGTAAATGATGTCAATGACGGTGTAATTTCGCGGCTGAAAAAATCTAATCAATGGTATAAATTGGGATTTCGGGAATTGTATAATTTCATGAAATCGACTACTGAGGGGCTTAAAATTCCAGATGAATGTAAATCAGATATGGAAGCAATTGAAAAAATAAGTGTCATCACGATCGGTCAGTTTAAACATTTTATAAAAGAGAAATATGAAAAAAGTTCCAAAATTAAAGATATTTTATCAAATATGAAGTCTGATTATGTAACTGAATTGAACCAAATTTTTTTAAAGAACTGTGTTGATGCAATACATTTTATAAATAAATATATTTTGTTTTTAAATAGTACCGATGGACTTCCTTATAAATTGAAAATTAATGATGTTCAAGAACTCTGTAAAAAAGACAATTTAGATAATGTATTTAATGCAAATTAATAAATTTTCAACGTTTCCTGCAAGTATTCTTCATGTAGTAAAATTAAAAAATCACAAAAAGATATTTAAAAAGTAATAAGACTTATAAACCTAGATTCCTATTTTATTACATATTTGCTATGAAATTTTCTAATTGTTAATATTTTATTAAATTTATATACGGATACAAATTTAAATCTAATCTTTCACAAAAAAAAAAAAAAAATTATATTATATATATATATATTTTAAAATATTTATGTTGATTACTATGTTTAATATTCTATAAATGCGTATTATTATATTTTACTTTTATTTGCTAATTTTTTCTATAATCATACAAAATAACTGAGGAAAAATAGAATGAGCAATAATGAATTTAACTGATTATAACTAATTGTTTATTAATTTATTTAAATGTGTTTTACAAATGTTAAAAAAAATTAAAATAATGTTTGTCATACAAATACATGATTTTTATTTCCTTAATATTTAAAAGTATTAAAACTATGAAGCTTTATAACAGTCAAGGCAAGTTTGTAGTATAATATAATATATGGTCTTTGTATATGATCTTTGCGTAATTGATGCATAATTTATTAGCTTTACGATTTTTGGAGTGGTCTCAAAAGTATGTTTCACTAATCTTTTAGTATAAATTTCGTTAAACAGTCCAATGTTAAAAGATTTTCGATTTGTACTTGCATTAATTTATGATCCAATTTTTACAAAAAATACAATTCTCGCTTTTCTTAATGTGGTATTTTCTTGGAATATTATTTTTGTTTTTAGTTTACTAATGTTTGACATTGAATAAAATACTTCTAATTATTAGCAGTACATCACCGTGTTATAGTGTAATTTTTCTTTTTTTATTCATTGTTTTAAATGTCACCAATATAAATATTTGGATTTCTTTTGAGATATTCAATGTCATCAAAATTAAGCAAACTGATTCTCTAGGATAGTCTGGGTAATACTTATTCTATTATTTTTGTTGACTAAAAAATATATTTATGATATGAACTTTATAAATAACGAGGAAGTTTTAATCAATCAAATTCATGTTAAATTAAATTATATGTTATGATACATATTACATTAAAATTATATAGAATGATAAATTAAAATTAAAATTAATATTATATAAAGTTTTTTAAGAAAAATAACTTATTATTACTTAGTATTTCACAAAAATATTTTTCTGGTCTTCAAAATCATAATTAACTTAATTGGGATAAATAAAGAAAAAATAATACGTTAATTTCAAGTTAATTTGTATAGATATAAGTTAAGTTAATAAGTTAAATTAACTTAACTTTTAATTTATACTCCAGGCACCGAGAGAACGCTACTCCTTTGTGCATCTAAATGAACGAGCTCCGCGTTTCCGTGATCGCTCGCCGAAGTAAATTCACCCACTTACTACTCTATAATCGTCGACTTATTTCATTTCCGCCGCCGCCGAGCATCAACAAGTGTCTGTATACAGCGGCTCAAGTAAAATGATAATAATAACTCCTGATAACTGACATATGTCAGTTATTATTATTATTATATGGTATACAAGAAATAATATGTATGTTATATAAATATTTTATAAATATGCTTATTTATTTATTCCAACATAAATTTGAACAAAATACAATTTAAATAATACTAATAAAATAATTAAAATACAAAGAAATCAATCCGAGTCAGAATCCGAACTTGTATCACCTATTGTTAGGATATGACGTCCAGGCTCTTCGTCCATATAATCATCTGTTATACAGTCTATATTCCAAAATTTTTCTTCCTCCTTGACGAAAATATGAAGATTTTTCTGTATGATTTTTTGACTTTCAACAAATCTTTTTTAACAATTTTAATTGGATAGGAGTTATGCGAAAAATACCAAAATAAATCAAGTTTAATGTAAAAAAGAAAAAAATATCATCAACAATTTATAAATACCACTAGAAAACTAAAATTTTAATAATATGCAATAACATACAATATGAGTTTTATGATTTAAAATTCTTGTGCTGCTTAAAACAGATGTATATCCATATTTTAATATTATGATTACGGATCATGCAGTTTAAAAACAAGGTAAATAACGATGATCTCAATTCATAGAATATTAATTTCAAACAAATCTAATTTTGGGCGATACAATATAAGTAGAATATATTTACTGATCCTGGGATAAAGGAAATCTATTGTTCTTGCGGGCGTCGCCCGATTGCGGCCCAAAGTAACCTTTTTAACTTTTCACCTATCCCGATTGCGGCCCGTATATAGCAGGTAGGAATTACTATTCAAGTGGTTATCAAAACCAAATAAATATCCTAATTGCGTCCAATACGTATTTTAACATCGTAATCACGATTCACACGATAACCGATATTCGACGTGGTAATTTCCATAAATGTATACAACAACTATTAACTATTTTTTTATCGTAGACAATTTATTATTTTAATATTTGACTATTTATTGACTATTTACTGACATAATTGTATTTCATATTTTTTTATATTGTAAAAAATTTATTATTTTACTATTTTACTATTTGTTACTGCAATCTTGTAATTATACTTTTAAAATAAATATTAAACATTTTGTGAACCAATGTGTGTCTGGACGCAATCGAGATACTTATATTCGGGATAAAATACGACTACCTGGATTCGGGCCGCAATCGGGCAACTCCGATTCTTGCTGGTGCTTGCTGGTCTCCCCGCTGCCTACGCCGCTCGCTGGTCCTTGCTGGTCCCCCTCCGCCGCCGCCGCCATTATCTGGTCCCCCTCCTCCTGTTATCCGACCGGCGTTAACTAATACAACAGATAGCTGGTCCTTGCTGGTCCCCCTCCCCCTGTTATCCGATCCACGTTAACGTTAACGTATACAACAGATAGCTGGTCCCCCAGCTGCCACCGCCACTCATTGGTCATTCTCGGTTGGTCCTGCTGGTCCTCGCTGCCCCCCTTCATTAACTGCTACAACGTTATCGTTATCAACATTTTTCTGTATATGATGGTTTTGATAAATAGTAATGATAAGATATATTTTAAAAAAATATTATCAGGGTATGATGTATTGATAAAAAATAATTTTAGCGGGTAATGAGAAGTTTAAATATATTGTACATACGTTAAGATTTATTTGTCCTAGAAATCTAACGTATTAATTTCGAGTATATGATGATGTTGATAAAAATATAAATAGATCATACGTAGTCATAACAATATGATGTTGTCTAGACAAATGGTTATTAACAACCCTGGTGTAAACAAAATTGTTATACGTAGTCATACATTGTGATGTATTGATAACAAATAATGCTAAAAACAGTGAAATTACTAATGTGATGACATCTTCGAAAATAAAAATATATCAAATCGGTAAACGCTTGGCTTGACAAATGCTTATGGTCAATCAGTGTGTGTTCAAAGTATTCGTTGTACACACATATTCTGCGTATTCATCTGTGTTTGTACATTTTTTTGCGGTGTTAAATTTTTAAACATCTTTTTTTTTTATATTTATTACGCTTTTATCATATAAATTTCTAAAATGTTTAATTGTGTACAATGTTCATCAGTTTTTACGGTGAAACGTAATTTACTCGAACACTAAAAAAAGCATAACTGCGTGATTTACCCGTGTACTTTGTGCAAATCAACATTCAACGACAAATCCAATTTCAACAGACACATGAAAAACTTACATGGTGAATATTTATTATTTTACACTTGATATTTATTTAATTTATTATTATTATTTTTTTTTTATTTACAAAGGAATCGCCAATGTTCCCGCAAACCGCAAACCTAACTTCGTATCCAAAATCTTATCCGTCGTTGAACCCGCTCATCAAGCCAATATACAGATAGTGCCTCAGATTTTTGTTCCAAATATTTCGGCTGGTACATCAAATGTGAAATCCATCAATTCTCAGTCTGATGATGAAATTTTTATGGCTGTATTAGACGAGTTTCAAAACCAAGATTTAGCAGATACTATATGAGGTAACGCTTTAATTTTAAATATATTTATTTCAAAGTTTCATAATGGCAATATTTAACCCGTCGTACGGCGCACGGGGTAAATAATTACTCCAGACTTATTATAAATATTTTTATCAAACATCATATTTTAAAATTTATTTTAAGTGATACGTAACATTTTTTTTTTCGTGGAAATTTTTTTTAACGACACTTCAGCGGGTTCGCCGAATGCAACATCCAATGATCTATGGGATGATGACGATTTGTGCTTAAGAGCAATAAACGATTATGAGAAATATATTAATATCGAGTCAGATAAGGTTTAAAAAAATATTTATATTTATTTAACTTAAGGAGATGGTTTTTATAAATTATTTAAAAAAAACTTAGCTAAATGCATAGATACCGAGAAATTACGTGCGCAAGCCAAGAATAAACGTTCACGTATGAGTGTAACTATGTCCCCATTATTTATTCAAACAAAATCTACGTTCCACCGGACTATGCAAGGAATACTTTAAAAAAAATATCAATAAAATTAAAACTTGTAAAGAATTTTTAGAAATGTCAAAACCTGAAATGTTTCAAATATTTAGTAATGCCGTTAATAATTCACCATTAAAATATAATATTATATAAATTGGAAGCAACTTACATTATACCAAATACAGATATTAAAGAAAATAGAGCGTTCAAAACCCACACTAGTTTGTACAAAGCAGACGATATTATTAATTCATTGGAATTAGATTTTCTTAAGATATTTCAAGAAAAAGAAGAAATGGAACATAAAGGAAGTGGGTTTTCATTAGACAGTATAGATGGCATAATCATGAACGTAAGCGTATATAAACCATTTGGAGGTTCTTCGTACATTCCGTTACCCGAATTTATAGAGAATAAAAAAGCCACAACCAATATTCGTAATACTGATGATGAATGTTTTAAGTATAGCGTGTTGTTGAAACACGTTAATTCTGTTCACCCTGAAAGACTAACCCATTACATAGGAGTACAAAATATATATGATTTTTCTAATTTAAATTTCCCTACCAAATTGAACGATATTAATAAATTTGAAAAAAAAAAAATGAAGTATCAGTCAATGTTTATAGCATAAAACAGGGAGAACCAACCTATAAAAATAATGTAAAAAAAATTTCGAAAAAAAATTTTGTCGAATCAAAATTCAATAAATATATCATATATCCATTAAATTTTGCGATGACGAATTAAACGATCATCATGACTTATTGTTATTCGATGATGGAAGTGACAGACAACATTATTGTTGTATAACTAACTTGGAAAAATTAGTTGATATCACATTGTTATGTAAGCGGTGTTTCAAATCATACTTCGGGGTCAGCCGTTGGGGGGTTACCGCTGAACAACGGCTTAAAGATCATAAAATGAATTGCAACAAAAATAAACCAATAGTACCGTTATTACCAAATCCAATTACATTTATAAAATTTGAAAATTGGGATCGTTCAAAAAAGCATCCATTTGCAATTTATGCAGATTTCGAATCAATACTTGAAAAAGAAACTGATACCAATATTACAAGTGATACCAATATTATTCACCACCATGACGTTATGAGCTATTGTTATTTTGTTAAGCCTAATGATGATATACCTTCATATCTGTTGGAGGAATTCAATATAGAGACGGACCCAGTTATATTTATAGGGGATTCTAGTTTTGGTAGAGGTGACGTCGCTAAAAAGTTTATAAAAGAGATAGTTAAGGTTGCCTTGAAAATTGAAAATATACTAAACGTAAATATAACATTTATAATGAGTGAAGAAAATAAAATATATCATGATAATATTATCGCCAAAGGAACATGTCCACTATGCAAGGCGAAATATGTACAAATTTAAACAATGCTATCGCGGATTACGATCATTCAACTGGAAAATATAGAGGGATCGTATGTAACCAATGCAATCTAAAAATGATAAAGCCTAGATTCGTCTCAATTTTTTTTTCATAACTTGTCTCGTTATGATTCAAATTTCATCGTGACACAGTTGGGTTTCGATACAAAGACAATGAGTGTAATACCTAATACAGAGGAAAATTTTTTATCTTTTACAAAATATGTTTCAAGCAAATTTCAAATCCGTTTTGTAGATACTTATCGATTCATGTCAGACAGTCTAGATAAACTAGTTATTAATTTAGTTACATATGATAAATTTAAATTTAATGAGAC
Source organism: Sipha flava (assembly GCF_003268045.1). Classification (NCBI taxonomy): domain Eukaryota; kingdom Metazoa; phylum Arthropoda; class Insecta; order Hemiptera; family Aphididae; genus Sipha; species Sipha flava. Next base: position 7,060 of record NW_020272608.1, read on the forward strand.
TTTAAAAATATTCAATTCAAATGATATAGAATTGGTAACCAGAAAAGGTATATATTGCTATGAATACACTGATGGATGGGAAAAATTGAACGAAAAATGCTTGCCGGTTTTTTATTTGATTTTTTTTTTTTTTATAGGGAAACTCCAACGTTTGATGAAACAGATTTATATAGATTTAACGATTCTGAAAAAGAGTTGATGGATTTATTGCTAGCTGAAATACTTTCACAATCCTTATTTAATATTGTTTTTAACTGATATATTCATATTGTAATTAAACTTGTAAATATTTTATAACTGTAAATTTATTGTATAAAAAAAAAATGTAAATTAATCTATGTTAATTGTAAATATTGTATAATAACATGTCATTATTAGATGTTTAAGTCAAGTTATACTAGTTTCATAAATATAGTTTTTTTAAATATAATTTTCTCTTTTTAGCTATTTAGTTATAATTTAGTATTTAATCATATAAATTGTCATTAATGTACGTGCATATGTGATGGAATAAATAATTAAAAAAACATTCTTAAAAATATATAATAAATATTTATTAAATTAACGTATGTACAGTTGTAATTTTAAGAATTATTTAAAAACCAATTTCTTATAGCAAACACTCTATAAAATGTACATTTTTTAGGATTTAAATCTTTGTGAAAAATACAACAAGGTAAAACATCGTTAGTTTGTAATTGATCAAGTCAAGGACATTCAAGTTTTTCTAAGTTGATGATGGTGACATATGGGATAAACTCCTCAATATATTTTTATTTCTGTAAGCCTTTCACGTATAAATATTCGAATTTTAAGGACTTTAAAATATTACCCAGCTCTTTGTTATCGACATTTCCATATTCTAATGGTAATCCATGATAATTTTTTTTGAGCTATTTGTTAAACTAATAGAACCTCTATTATTTAAAAAATTTAATCCTATTTCAATTAATAAACAGCATGGTTTTCGTCGGAAAAAATCTACTATGACAAACCTCTTACGTTTCTATACCAACATTTTGGAATCTGTTGAAAATTTGTAGCCAAATTGATGCCATTTATACAGATCTTAAAAAAGAATTCGATTCAGTACACTTAAACTTATTAATAATCAAGCTTCGAAATATAGTCATGGTTGACCCCCTTCTCCTGGTTTGAATCTTATCTCCCTGATAGAAAACAGCAAGTCATAATTAATGGTAGTATTTCTGATAAATTTGAGATACACTCGGGCGTACCCCAGGGTGGTCATCTATCCCCATTATTATTTTTAATATTTTTCAATGATATTAGATTTTCATTTAATCACTGCTAATATTCTCTATTTGCAGATGATCTAAAAGTTATACTATATAATAAAAGATTGGAATGAGTGTTTAAAATTACAAAATGATTTACTTAATTTTAATCATTGGTGTAAGACTATGGTCTTTCATAGTACACAGAAAAAATGTTTTCAAATTACTTTTACCCGTAATAAACATCCTACCTTATTTAAGTACTCGATGGATCAACAAAATGTAAAATCAGTCAAAAACGTAAATGACTTAGGAATAACTCTTTCAAGTTATCTTTCCTTCACAAAACATATTTACACTATACATAAAAAAGCAATGCGAACGTTAGATTTCATTTGTAGAAACAACCGAGTATTTAATGACCCATTCTGTTGTATTATGCACTAGTTCGTACAATTTTAGAATATGCCTCTATACTATGGAATCCACATCAATTGAATTCAATTGAAAAAGTTCAAAATAATTTCTTACGAAAACTTAATTATAAATTTAAAAACCCAGCTGGCTCTGAATATTCTTCAAGAGAAAAATTAGGTATTGTATCTTTAGCTCAATGAAGACAATATTTAGATGTTAGCTTTGTTTATAATTTACTAAATAATAATATTGAAGATGCTGTTTTACTGGAAGTCATATTGAAAATTAATGTTCGAACCTTTAATTCTAGAAATTATGATCAATTTTATCTAAGTCGTCACACTCAAAACTACAGTTATTATGGACCTATCAAT
>NW_020272609.1:0-7383 GCF_003268045.1 Sipha flava
AAATAACGATTTTAGAGAGATTTTAGTTTGCGACTCGGCTGATGACGTCATATATGAAATTTTTTTTTAATGAACCTCATATTCACAAATACTACATCATTCGAAGCGTTATAAATGTACTAACGTAGATATGAAAGAATATTCCACTATTGTTGCTAATTAACGATTTTAGAGAGATTTTAGTTTGCCACTCATCTGATGACGTCATATATGAAATTTTTTTTAATGAACCTCATATTCACAAATACTACATCATTCGATGCGTTATAAATGTACGAACGTAGATATGTAAGAATATTCCACTATTGTTGATAAATACAACGCTTATACCGAACAGCCGTTTAATAATTACATTAGTTTATGCCGTAAACCAGCGCTTCTCATCCTTTCTTCATTCACGTATCCCCAATTTTCAATTTGTTTATTTTCGCATAGGATTGATAAGAAATTATAACATTAGTTTTAATGGATAATAAATAATTATAAAGTATTTATTTATTTTTTCAGTAAACGTATATAAAAAAAATAATATAAATTTTATAATTTAATTTTAAATGTGATCCTTGGGCTTTTATAATAACACTCCATTTTTTAAATCTGATTCCACGGATGATAAGTAAATTCGGAAGTCTAAATTCACAAAAATAACACAATAATAAAGAGTATACTTATTTTAAATGAACATGTATATCGAAAAAACCTTTTCTACTAACACAGCTCTCATTATTAAATATTTCATTAATATATATATATATTATGTATTATAAATGTATAATATACATTTATGTCCCTTACATTTTTTTTTGTATTTTTGTTGGTCTCACCCACTTTATTTGTGCTTATGCCTAAAAAAATGAACTACAAAAAGTTTTAAGTCAATCTATTAAGGTTAACCCGTGCCGACTTGAATTTGAAATTTGAGTATATTAATTCATTCATAATTTAATGATATATTTTACATTTTCATATATAACTCATTTACAATTAGGAAAATTAAAATTTGTTACATAATATATTTTAAATATAATAAAATTGTCTATAAATTATGTTCTTACATACTTCTTCTTATTTATTATAATTTACAAGATATATTGAATTTTTTGTATGAAAGTACTATTTTCTCAAAATTATATTATGAATTTTTATAAATACACTTTGCACACAATTACAGAAATCATTAGATTATTTGAACATTAAAAACATCGTTATGTTCAATATTATCGTATTTTTTCTAGAGAAGAATGGTATGGATTACGATCTACGAGTCTAATAGATTTTTATTAATAATATCGTGTAGTCGTCTTCGTTACGGTACGTGATATAGTTGAGTACATTGTTTGTTGTTACGGTTTTTTTTTTTGGTACCTTATTGTTTTGCAAATATATCTAGAAAATTACGAGCTGATGAACAATTATTTTTTTTTGGGTCACCATCTACCCAAATACTAGGCTCAAAACTCCCGTCTATTGGACAAGTGCTTTCAGTATTTTTTTATAATATGAGAACAGTAAAACTTAATACGAGAGAAAGAGCTTCGTTAGCCGTTCGTGAATGCAATATTTTTTGGGAAAAAGCTCGAATTCCTGTCTGAGCAGTTCAGCATTGTATTAATAAACTTTTAAATGTATACGAAGAATGGCGTGCTCTATAAAAAAATTCACAAAAGGTAGGTGATTCATTTAAATTAAAAGAAACAGAATTCATAAATAAACTGAAAAATTTATTTGATATTGCACATGTTAATACTTTAAATATAATGAAAATTGAAAATGACAAACAGTTTTTAATTAATCAAAGACTTCCTGGTCGAATTGGTTGTCTTGGTGGTATAGACAAAAAGTTACTTGAAAATGAAAACAAAGCAAAAAACGTAAATATAGTGAAATAGAAAAACTAACAAATCGAAAACTTCAACATTCAAATTATAATGCTACTGAATTTCAAAATTAATTATCTGATATGTCCTTGAGTTCATCGTCGTCATCGTCAGATTCTGAATTCACACAATGCACTCGTATACCAATGACATTATCAGAAAAAAAAAAGGGGCCGCACAAATTTCATTTCTCCAAAGCTTGTTGCTGCATTAGATCGATGTAAATTAAGTGTACGGGACTTAGTTTATATTATTCAAGCAACAGCTGAAGCATTGGGTAACAATATTGATAGTTTGGTTATAAATAAATCGTCTATACATCGATGTCGTGGTGCTTTACGAGTTAAACGTGCCAATAAAATTAAAACCAATTTTCAAAGTTCTATTCCTAGTTATATAACTGTACACTGGGATGGAAAAATACTACCAACGTTAAATGTTAGAGACTCAGGTATTGATAGATTACCGATTGTTTTAACCAGTAATAATCAAGATTTGTTTATTGGTATCCCAAAGTTAGAAAAATCAACGGGAAAATAACAAGATAATGCTATATATTATGCATTAGAAAATTGGGGCGTAACAGATGTTGTTCAAGCTCTATGCTGTGATACCACCGCTTCAAATACAGGGCGTTTAAATTGTTGCGTTTTATTGGAGCAAAAATTGGGAAAAGACTTACTTTACCTACCATGTCGCCACCACATATACGAAATAATTTTACGTGGCGTTTTTGAAACTGTACTTCCTCATACAACGACAAGTCCTGATATCCCACTATTCAAAAAGTTTCAAAACAATTGGAATAAAATTAATATTAGAAATATAACTTCTGGTATAGACGACCTTGAGTGTTGCACTGCTTTAGAAGATGTACGAAATGATATTCTACACTTTTGTCGAGCTATGTTGCAAAATAAATGTTACAGAGATGACTATAAAGAATTACTTGAGCTATCTATAACATTTTTGAATGGTAATTTGGACAACAAATTTAAAATACGTCTACCTGGAGCAATGCATCAAGCTCGCTGGATGAGTAGAGCTATTTACTGTTTAAAAATATATATTTTCCGAAATCAATACTCTTTATCATCCTCTGAAAAAAACGCTATTCGTGATATTTGTGTTTTTATTGTTCGATTTTATTTAAAAGCTTGGTTCAACTGTACCGCAGAAACTAGAGCACCGGCAAACGATTCAAATTTTATAAAATGTTAAAAACTATATGAAAATGAACACTCCAAAATTTCAAAAGCCGCTTTAACAAAAATTAGTAATTATTTATGGTACTTAACAGAAGAGACAGCAGCATTAGCTTTCTTTGATGACACATTATCAAACGAAATCAAAAGATTAATGGTACAGTCACTTAACAATGATGGAATTATCCAACCAACTAAGCGTCTTATTGTTTCATTTCAAGATCTTGGCGAAACTTTTTCAGGTATATTATACTACCGTTTTTGATATTTAATTACGTGAATCTTAAGGTTATTAATTGAAAAATAATAATTTTTTTTGTAGAAAAAACACTGGCCTCTTTTATATCAAAGAACAGTATGCAATTTTTTTCTCGGTTTAATATTAATACGGACTTTTTGAATGAAGATCCGAGCACATGGGACACTCAAATTAGTTATTTATACGGGAAAGAAATTGCATGTTCGCTAAATGTAGTAAATGACACAGCGGAAAGAGCAGTTAAACTTATGGAAGATTTTCACGGAACTTTAACCAAAGATGATAAGAAGTCTGAGTTGCTATTGCAATGTATACAAGAACACAGAAGACTTTATCCTGATTGTAAAAAGGAAACATTGAAAAAACAATTTTAATTAATAAAAATTCATAATATAATTTTGAGAAAATAGTACTTTCATACACAAAATTCAATATATCTTGTAAATTATAATAAATAAGAAGAAGTATATAAGAACATAATTTATAGACAATTTTATTATATTTAAAATATATTATGTAACAAATTTTAATTTTCCTAATTTTAAATGAGTTATATATGAAAATGTAAGATATATCATTAAATTATGAATGAATTAATATACTCAAATTTCAAATTCAAGTCGGCACGAGTTAACCTTAATAGATTGACTTAAAACTTTTTGTAGTTCATTTTTTTAGGCATAAGCACAAATTAAGTGGGTGAGACCAACAAAAATGCAAAAAAAAAAAAATGTATAGTTAAATAAGGGACATTGTATATACTCCTTAGATTTCAATATTATTTTTCATTTATACATATAAATCTATACATCTCCGTTACCGTAACTCGGATGTATAGTGTTTGATAATATTAGAATTCTTATATGAGATTATGAGATGTGTCAACCGCAGGGACGTAATTTCTCATCATAATATGAGCTATATAATAGCTCCACATAAATAATAATAATAATATACAGTTTATAATTTCATTAATAGCTTTTGGTTAATTAGTTCTAATTAAGTTTATCATCACGATTAAAAGATTTCATTAAAATAATTGATTTGAAAATATTCTAGTTATAAAATGGTGCAGAGAATTTTACTTAACAAAATTAAATTTATCGATTTTCGGCTGTGTATACAAGCCTTTTATACCGTAAATTTGTATACAAAACCATTTTAGAAATTATGATTAAAAAGTAATAAAAACAATTTTCAGCGCATAAAATATTACCATGATATTTTACTCAAAAGATATTTAACTCGTATATACATATTGTTCGAATGTACAGCAACGAGTAGAAATCCATGAAAACGTATTGCGGGCGATAGTAAAATAAAATATTTCATTATTTGTCAATATCATTGATTGTATTAAAGTCAAAACAAGACTTTTTAATAATACGAGTACATAAAACCGAGATAAAATCATGGGAATATTAAAAAAAATAAAATAAAATCGATAAATAATTCAAATATTCAGAGTTACGAAACAGACGGTTGAAATATTTACTGCGTCGGATTTGTGTTTGTTGAATGAGTTTTACTGGGTCATGTCGAAATAATTGGAATTGTCGGCAGCAAAATGTTTGAAATATGTGAAGAAACAATTTAATGGTTTAGGCATTCCGATTCGAATAACGTTACTCGTAACAGCGTCGTTCGGAATATGTCCGCGGTGTGTATTTGTTTGAGCCGGGACAAATTTTTTTCTTTCATTTTTCACCCTAATGTTGTGACAATAACTCTTAAAATTACGTATTCGTTTAGGTGCTTCACCGTTGCTATGCATACTGAATGCTAAATAAGAACATCGTAGTGTATGACGTCGTGTCAACGTAACACATCCTATAATAAAGACGGGGAACGAAAATCCTTTGGTTAAAAACAAAAGAGACAATACAACTGTTTTAATATTTGTAGTTGGGAAAACGTCTGAAGTGCGCGTAATCACGATCTTACAGTTTACGTCTAACGAGACCGAGATCAATAAAAACATATTTTATGGTTCGGAAGTTGGGAAAATAAAAACCGCGTGTGTCACGTACATGTCCCCAGCATCCCCACATACGAAATTCGTATTTTTTTTTTGCCAAATATTTAGTATGCAATTCGTATGAATTTGTATGCCTATTCCCCAAATTTGTACGAATTTAGTTGTAGCACTACGAACGAAAAACCGGGGCGGTGCTGGGGACACGCGTCTCCAGCACCCCCAAAACGAACCGTTAAGGGTATGCGGTTTTTTCAGTCTCATCATTTAGTACTGTCGCGTACTGCGTAGTCACACAATATAAAACACACATTATAAGAGGTTCTCATGAACATCGAAACTGGGCGTGTGAATAAGTTAAATTGTTCACATGGTTATCTGTTTAAATAAGAATATGAATATCGGAGTCACATATACGTGGGTGGTTGACCACATCCTGGATCTTGTAATAAGTATGGGCCGGTCAAGAGATAGTACACGCATGCAGAATCAATAGAGAATTATCATATTTTAGAGCGCACACACCGAATCAATAACGACTCATCACATTTATCATATTTTATTATCTTATTTCATTTACACACACACACTTGGGATTTTACACACACACATACAATATCACATATAAAAGGGACCCGAAAACAAGGGCAAATCAGACGAGTCTTGTCTATGCTGCACTGAGCACCTTCACGTCAGTGTATGTTATGGTCTGGACTTAGAAATATTTCCAATTATTTTATAAGTACAATTGTTAGGACTTAAATAATTTCTATCACTAGAATATTTACAAAATTTGTAGTTAGAATAATTTTTATAAGTTAAATAAATTTAATTATTTTAAAAAGAAGTCTTAATTATTCCTGACTACACTTCCACACAAGCGTTGACTGAGACGTTGTAACTGAATTAACGGATCAAACGGTTGGCACGTAACAAAAATTGGCGCAGTCGGTAGGATATTCAATAGAAGGCAATTCCACATCGGAACCATCGAGGAGCTGAACAACTTGCAGTCCTTCAACTTCTCAACTTCCATTGAATAGCTGATACTCCACCGGATCATTCAGTCAACAACATGTCTTCAATCAACAATTGTTTGTAAGCATATATTTTGTAATAACCATATTATTTTAAGATACAATTTTATAAAAGAAACGAAAACATTCTATGTTCATAAAAAAACCATTGACACCTAAAAATTCTAACTAAATACCCAAATTATTATTGAGAATTATTATTGAATTATTATTGAGTTATTATTGAATTATTGAATTATTAAAGGGGATCCCGAGATTATATTGAGATTATATTGAAATTATATTGTGATTATATTGAAGTTATATTGAAATTATATTGAGTTTATATTGAGTTTATATTGAAGTTATATTGAGAATTATTATTGTGAAATTTATTGAGTTTATCTGGTCAGAGGCTCAATACGGTAGGGAAAAATATTATTTTGTTGGAGTTATTATAAAAAGGAATAATATTAAAAATTATTTAAAGAGATTATTATTGAGATTATTATTATTGAATTTATTGAAAATATTATTGAATTATTGAGAATTAAAAGTTAATGGGTAAAGAATTTTTATGAGTAAGCATAGCAGTCCGGACTCGTCTCCATCGAAAGTAGCTAATTCGGTGTATAGGGAAAAAAGTGAAAGTGAAGGTAGTGTGGAAGATCTTGACAAAAGTTTTGTAAAAGAGGAAAATATTGATGAACACACTAAAAAATTATTAAACGTAGGAACACAGAGCGAGCATCGTAGAACTCGAAGTAGTCGTAATACTGAATTTGAGGAATTAAGATTTGAAGTAAAATCTAGAAGGAAAATGAATAGCGATATAGTAACATTAAAATTGGAAGAGGCAGTTAAATTAATACTAAAAAGTACGGGGGAAGATGATGTTTATCAGTTTATTCAGGCATGTGATTTAGCTATAGAGTCCGTAGAAAAGAAAAATATACCGATTTTAATAAAATACATAACAACTAGATTAAGTGGTAGGGCTTTAGAAGCAATTAAATATAAAGATACAACTAAATGGAAAAACATAAAAAAA
>NW_020272610.1:0-25499 GCF_003268045.1 Sipha flava
TTAAGATTGAACAGAAAAAATACACCACAGGATGTTGTAGAGTCAAAATTAAAAAAAGGTGAAACCGTTGCCAGATACTCTCAAGGTGTTATGATTGGAAAGTGAAAAGATAAGAGAGATGTTGGTTATATTTCCACCGAATTTAAAAATAATTTAATTCTTACCAAAAACCGAAATGGTAAAGAACAATTTAAACCTGAACCTATCTCAAATTATAACCGTTTTATGAGTGGAATTGATCGGCAAGACCAAATGCATAGCTATTATCCATTTACTAGAAAAACAATCCGTTGGTATAAAAAAATTGGTATACATATAATGCAAATGTTATTGATGAACTCATTTTATTTATATAATCAATATCACGACGGACCTAAAATATCATTGAATGATTTTCGATTATCCATACTCAGTGAACTTTTGCCCAAACATCCAAAACCTAGATCTTTTTCAGTATCACATACTAATCATTTCCCAAAAACTCACGATGTTGGAAAATCTGGAAGACCTAACAGAAAAAGATGTCATCTGTGTTATTCTAAAGGGATAAGAAAAGATACAACATACTTCTGTCAAAGCTGTCCGGGAAAACCCAGTCTTTGTCATCAACCATGTTTTAAAAATTTCCATAAATAGTTTAAAATAAAATAGTAAATAATAAATATTAAATATTATAAATATTAAATAGTCAGTTTCCATTTTTTTTAAATTATAATAACGTGTTCACTTTTATTTTAAAATAATAAGGAATAAAGATGTTTTCATTTTATTAAATTAGAATTACATATTTACTTTTAGTTATTTATTAATTTAATTGCATTGTAAAATAATAAGTAATAAAGTAACAATTTGGTATGATAGTTGTGAGTAACTGTTTGGTATACCTAGCATAACAAATTTGCTGTGACGCCAATTGGCGTCAATCAGCGTCAGATAAAAGCAAAGTGTATGTGGAGCGGATGACGCCAATTGGCGTCAACGAAAAAAAAACCTTGAATTACTTCCGCACATTTGAATGTGTATTGTAATATGATCCGCAGTGAACGTGTTAATAAAGACAAGTATTAACATAATCACCTATCATGTAGTTTTTTTTTAATTTTACTACTTACCTAACTTTTGTCCATCTATCCATTTATATTATTTTGTGTAGGTATATAATAAATATATGATATCGAATAGTAGTACATCATAAAAAGTAACTAATAAGAATAGGTAATGTATATAATATGTGAATAGTGAATATATATTTCAATATCACAAATTAATATTAAAAAAAAAAAAATTCATAATCTATTATGTTTCATTAATATATATAAGTTATCCTACAACTATTAGCTAATTTGAATACTGGAAAAGTGGATTCAAAAATATTTTTTGACTATAAAATAATATATAAAGTATATTCTAATAATATTTTTTAAATGTTAAAAAAACAACGTTTATATTATTATTGTATTATTATACATGAAACGTTTTAAAAATAATTAAATCCAGGCAAAAAAAATAATATTAAAATATTATTAAAATAATATTTTAATGGAGTTATAATCAAATTATTATGATAAAAAAATATTAGTCATTACAAATGCAACTATATAATAATGTTATTAAGAAATAAAAATATACTTAAATTTGTTACTAAAAAACTTAGTTTCCCCAACCAAACAATATACAAATTATTCAAGTCACCTACCCAAATCTACACGCTCAAAGAACCAGCTACAATTGTGAAAACTTACACACGTATATGCAAGGAATCCAACTTCCATCTCAACATCTCAAGTGTCATCTCCGTTTCTAACAACTCCATTCTGGCTATATTCCATTCAAGTTCACACTCAATTATCAAATTTTAACAAAAACTCCAACCCTCATTCTATTATTACCTCAAATTTCAACGATATCATAAACTCAGATTTCCATGACTTTAACCTTATCTACACAGATGCATCAAAAAATATAACAGGCACAGGCTGTGCATTCATTTCTGGATCCGTAAAAAAACTATACAAATTACCTACTGAAGCCAGCGTCTTCACAGCAGAAATAACAGCCATCAAAGAAGCAACTATCTACGTTGAATCCATCCACATAAAAAAAGCTCTTATCATAAGCGACTCTCTCAGTGCCTTAACTTCCTTACTATCTCCTAATCCGTCCAATGAAATCTCTCAACAAATAATCAGTATTATTGCTAACTCAAAAAATACTATAGAGTTTATGTGGGTCCCGTCACATACTGGTATCAAAGGCAACGAAGAAGTTGACCTACTAGCGAACCAAGCTATATCATCCACTGAATCAACAGTTATAAACTCGCTACCATATAAAGACCTATCAAGAATAATCAACCTAATCTGAAACAAACAGTGGCAATCACAATGGGACCACACCTCGGATAACAAATTAAAAAATATAAAAAAACGATACAGAAATGGCGATCCCCCATAAACACAACCCGTAAAGCAGATATCGTCACAACTAGAGCTAGAATTGCACACACATCTCACCCATTCATTCCTTTTCAATCATGAAGAACATCCAACCTGCCATCTATGTGACCTACCACTGACAATTGAACATCTCACACTCAGCTGCACCAAGTACAACAATGAACGAAGCATCTTAAACTTTCCAGCCAACATCGAAGAAGCACTCAGAGAAACCAACACAGATGCCATCTTCAACTTTTTTAACGACATCGAAGTATCCAAACTATTATAAAAAATCTGCTAATACTACTGTTTTACCTATTTATTTAACATTACTATTTTACTTTATTTATCTACTTATTTTGTTTAATTTGTATGTTACTATGTACATAAGACTGTATCAATATTCTAATCTAAAAATAAGTCTTAATTATTCCTGACTACACTTCCACTCAAGCGTTGACAGAGACGTTGTAACTGAATAATCAGATCGATCGGTTGGCACGTAACAATATTTGGAAACGGGTAATTAGTTAATATATTAAACGGGTACATTAGATAATAAGAATATTAATATTATTTTTGTTTTTCAAAGAACAACGAAAAGCCTTGAGTCTTTTCCTTGTTCTAAACTGCTTTTACACCCGACTATCTGTGTATTTTATTTAATTAGATACAATGTAACTATACTTAAGAGTAGACCGATACGGTTAAACTTACAACAGTTAACTTATCGGGCTAACTTTATGTTGTGTCTCAGTAATATAATAAATTCATATTTATAACTTAAACAGTGTTTTTTTTATTTTACTTCAACGGACGTGTAATTTACTGCAACAAAAGATGATTTCGTCATAAAACGTTTTGAGTCAGTTCTGATCAGACCGGCTCACTACATATTTTGGTGTCAGATGTGGGATCATATCAATCAAAATATACTTTGGCAACGTTTTGTTGCAAAACCTAATCCAGTAAGTAGTTTGAGACTTACTGACGAACCACTGTTGTCGATTCCACGTCCAATCTATTTGCCAAGTCAAGCCCAGCAGAGGTAGACCGGACGAGACGAAATTCAACAGGAACCAATCAGGACCAATCTTGAAAACTACATAAGTTTCAACCACTCAGTCAACATGAACCAACTGTAAATTATTTGAACAATATTACATGTCTGTCTGAAAGCCCGGAGGAAGTTCTAAATCTCTAAGTTTCTTTTTGGTGAATCCTAGTGCGTAACCGCTAGATGAAAAAAAATCGATAAATAATAAATACATTTTTTTTTTTGTGAATCCTAATGCGTAATTAGACGTAAAATCGATAAAATGATTTTTTCGTAAATCCTAGTAAATAAAACTAGATGAAAGAATCGATAATAAAATTAATTTTTTTTTAATTCTTGTTATAACTAGTAGATGATTACTAGAAGTAAAGCACATAAAAACGAAGAGCAAGATTCGAATTTAGAATATTCGATAAGTACAAACAGTACAATAAATAATAGTGACTTAATTAATTTAAATAGCAGTCATTCAAATTTAAATAAAACTTTCTTAGAAAAAGGAATTACAATGGCAGCCACTCTTAGTTTCGGGGACGCAATGAAGGCAATATCCAACTTCGCAGGAGAATCAGAGGGCTTATTAACCATTTTTATTAACAAATGTGAATTCGTGTTGAGACATACCGACGATTCGATGAAACCGTTAATTTTAGAAGCGATAATAACCCAATTAACGGACAAAGCGAGTGAAGCTGTCCGATATAGAGAAATTACCTCTTGGGAGGAATCAAAACTCATTTACGCGCAATTTTTGAGAAAACCCATTCTATTTAATATTTACAAACACAATTAAATCAAATTAAACATTTTGATTGGGAATCGGTTCAAGGTTACGCAAATCGAATAGAACTATCACGATTTAACTTCGGCATTAACGGTAAATGAACCACCAACGGGAGCTAAAATAATCGCACAAACAATCCAAGCCCGAGCATTAGGCATTTTTATAAATGGGATTAATTATAATATTCGAATAATACTTAAGGCTACTAGAGTCGCAACTTTCGAAGAAGCCGTCTTCTTAGCTATCGAAGAAAAATCGAATGAAAAAAGTGAATATCGTAACGATAATAAAAATAAATTTAATAAAAAATTCAATAATAACACTAGAGTGCAATGTCATCGTTGTAAGAAATATGGGCATTATAAAAACGAATTTAGTAAACATAGAGTCACAAATTTTCGAAATACGACCGATAATAAAAACGATAGAGATAAATCAAATCAAGTAAAATTCTGTCAGTATTGTAAAAAACGCAATCATTTAATTGCCGATTGTCGAAGTAGAATTTATAATAAAAATAAAAGAAATCAAGGGGAATATTATGGGAGTAATAAAGCGAATAACCAAGTGAAAAAGACAGTAGGTGATATAGAAAACCTCGTACGCACTATTATATATATGGAAAGAGAACACGTTAAATGTTATTCACCAAGTTTCATACAGAATGAAACAAAATTATTCGTAGATTCGAGAGCAGATATGAGTTTAAATAAATTATTCGCGTTTAAAAACATATTATTATAAACGAAAACGAACGCCGAACGATTAATGGAATAACATCCGATCCCGTAAAAACCTATGACACAATCACAATAACTATGACCATCGAAGGTCAAGATTTTAATGTTAAATTCGACGTAGTACCAAGCGATTTCAGAGTAGCAGAATTTGGTATATTAGGCAAAGATTTCATAAAGGACAACCGCATAATTCTAGATCTTAGCAGAAACATCCAATAAAACCACTTCCACCGAGTCGTTAATAACACTGTCCTGCAAAATATTTTGTTATTTTTGTTGTTTGTATAATAATACTTGATCCTTATAGATCTTAATGCGCAAAATTCAAATCTGAAATTAGTTTGTCTCTATCATGTCTAGTTTTTTTACAAGATAGTATAACATTTACCTATACTATAACCTATACTAACCTATACTATAACCTTATAGGTTATATAAGCCACCTTGTTGACCTAATAACATTCCCAAAACTTTTAAGTCACCACAAACAATCCACTTATGTAGTGGATATTGAACTTTTTCTAACATTAAATGTAAGTTTTCGTACGTTTCTTTTAAATGTACAGAATGTGCAATGGGAATAAACGCTAACTGGTTTCCGTTATGAAGTAAAACACCTTTTAGACTTCTTTTAGATGAATCTATAAACAACCTCCATTCATTTACATCATAATATTTGCCAAAATGTTTAATTAATCCAGAAATATTATTACAAAATACAAGTGGTCCTTCCTTTGAAAAAAATTGTTTGAATTCCATTTCACGATTCCTGTACCAAGAAAAAGTAGTAGCTTTTGCAAGTAAATTTTTTCCTTTGAGTCTCGAACCCAAAATTTCAGCTGCCTCTTTAGTAAGAGCTAAGTCACGTACTAAATCATTTAATTCAAATTGATTGAAAAGTTGTGGAGCATCTGTGGTGTCAAGTTGAAAGTCTTCGTCATTATTACTAGAATTGCCAGCGGAATCTATAGAAGTATCGTGGTTTAAAATAGTTTCGAAAGCTTTGGATGGTACAGGCACTGGTAATTCAGGGTCATGTGGTATTGGTCGTATAGCAGAAATTAAATTTGGATAAATTATATTCGATTTATTTTTTTTATTATAACCGGAAATATTAATCATACAAAAATAGCAATCATCAATATGATTTTTTGGTTCTCGCCAAACCATTGGTACTGCAAAAGGCATTGATAAACGCTTACCTTGTTTCCAATTTCGCAAACTTTCAACACAGGATCGGCAAGCAATATGGGGTGCCCAAGATTTATTTTGATCGCCTAAATGAATACCAAAATATTCCTTGTATACATTTTTAACAAAATTTGTAATGTTATTTCGTTGTTTCATTATAACATATTCACCACATATATAACAAAATAAATTTGAGTTGTTTTTACAACATCTTCTTTTAATTGGTTTAGACGTCATACTAAAAAAAATTGAAAATCAAAAATCGCACAAATAAACTCTAAGAAAGGTGATATAGGTACAACTCGGATATTTTATGAAGACTAAAATGAACGTAACTATAGAGAATAAACATAAATTGTGTGAGTTTAAAAATATATTTAATTGAACTACTATAAGATAAAAAATTTAATAAAGATAAGATTAAAATTTCAGTAAAGTAGACGACATTCAGTTTATAATAATAATAATTCGACGAATATATCGCACATTATTGTATGACTAATGACTATACAGAAGAGGCAATATTTATTATTCGAATTGTAGAAAAACTAGACGTGTTAGAGAAAAATTGATTACAGATTTGAATTCAGCGCTTCAAAATCTATAAATATAAGTGCAAAAAGTTAAAACAGCAAAGTAGTCGCAGGACGGTGTAATTCCACCGCATAGTAATTGTGTAATGTCCATCACAGCCGACAAATGTATTGATCATAAAACTGGTGACGGTCAAGACCAGGAAATAAACGATAACGTCATCATAGCTAATAGTGTAAGTCCAGTGATAGGAAATAAAGTTATTAGTAATATTATAAATATATTAGAAAAGCCTTTCATAATCGACCAAATAAATTCTAGTAACCTCGATTGGGAGCCATATTAAGAACAGGTTTTGACCATAACAAAATCAACTGGGGATAATAAAATTACGCGTGTTAAAAAACTTAAAGACCTCTTGAAAACTGATCATTTAAATGTGGAAGAAAGGGAAAATCTAACAGAGTTATGTACTAACTATTCGCATATATTATTTTTAGAGGGGGACAAACTAAGCGCAACAGATGTCGTCACCCACTCAATTAAAACACCACGGTGTGTAAATCCAATTAATATACGACCATATAGATTACCATGGGCATATCAACAAGAGATCGAGAAACAAATTACGGAAATAAAGAATAATAAAATTATACAAAATTCGGTCCCATCATTTAATTTTCCATTAGTAGTAGTTAAGAAAAAAGAAACAAATAAAGATGGAACTCTAAAATTACGAATATGCACTTTCGAAAATTAAACGACGTTACGGAAAATGAAGCCTATGGCTTACCAAATTTGGTAGAAATATTTGACTCATTAGGATCATCGAATTATTTTTCGACATTAGATTTGGCAAATGGATATCACCAAATTAAAATTGACCCAGGTGATACTCTTAAAACCGCGTTTTCGAGTAAATCCGGACATTACGAGTTCTTACGCATGCCTTTCGGATTAAGTTCCGCGCCAGCCACGTTCACACGAGCGATGCGCGCGGTTCTGACCGATTTAGAGGAAATGTGTGTAGCATACTTTGATGATATAGTCGTGCACGGGTCAAGTTGGCACGATCACCAAGGCAAACTCGAACAAGTTTTTATCCGATTACGTTTGCACACGAAAAGAGGTACTATATTTAGGTCATATAATTAATAAAAACAGTATTTAACCAGACCCAACCAAATTGGAATGCATAAAAAATTAACCTAAACCTAAAAACGCAAAGGACATTAAATCATTCTTAGGATTATTAAATTATTACCGTCGATTCGTTGAAAATTTCGCTAAAATCACTAAACCATTGACCTATTTACTTAAAAAAGACATTCCTTTTAATTGGAACGATAAATGCGATGATGCAATTGAGGAACTAAAAAATAAACTTATGAATCCACCATTATTAACTTATCCAGATTGGGATAAAGGGAAATTTAATTTAATGACGGACGCAAGTCAGTTTGCTATTGGAGTCGTGTTATTTCAGGGAGAATCGCCATTAGACAAACCAATCGCATATGTAATTAGGACATTAAATCAAGCCGAAACAAATTACAGCGAATCAACAAAGAACTTTTATCTATAATATGGGCCGTTAAACATTTCCGACCATATTTATATGGGCACAAATTTACGATCATAACCAATCACTGACCGTTAATGTATCTTTTCGGGATAAAAGACGCGTCATCACAGTTAATACGATGGGGTCTTCAACTATCGGAATATGATTATGAAATAATTTATAGAGCGGCAACCCAACATTCAAATGCTTGTCACGGATAAACATGAAGACTGTTCTAGCAATCACGGATTCGGTTACTAATGATTTTACTAAGTTCGAACAATTAGAAAAACACGTGATTTTAAATCCAGACTATTCTGACATTAACGGAAATATAAAAAACAATAACTCCAATGAACATTAATTTTACCAATACCGAGTAACGGAATAATCTCGCATTCAGCGATACGTCAGATATTAAATGATAAAAAATAACTAATATAAAATTTGAGGAAAAAAATAAGTTTATTACCTACAAAGTAGGGGAACAATTGATTATATTATTTGAATTTCCAAGCGATGAAACAGCCAAAATAAGGGTGCTAACTTATTTCAAGGTGTTTACACAAATAAAATAATTTTATATTGAAAACAAAATTAACAAGTTTTCCACAATTCGATTAGAAGGTTTAACTACATTCACGAATTTCGCACGTATAAGAAAATGATCAAATATATTTTTGCAAATACTAATATTAAAATAATAGTGTATAGGGAACAAGATTTCTCTGCAGAAGAGAAACAACAAATAATTGCGGATTATAATAATTCCATGATAGGGGGACATTCGGTAATCTCACGTACCATAAAAAAATTAAGGATCTATTATAACTGGAAAGACTTAAATGAAAACGTGAAAGATTTTATAAGACAATGTGACATTTGTCAAAAAATTAAAACACATAAAAATACCAAACAACCAATGTTTATCACGACTACTGCAAATAGACCTTTTGATAGGATATGTTTAAACATAGTGGGACCTTTGCCCAGTATTCCATCAAAAAATATGTACATTCTGACTATTCAGGATGAATTGAGTAGATACGCCTTAGCGGTGGCTTTACCCAGTACAGACGCGTCCACAGAGCCCAGGCATTTGTGGAATTTTTTGTGTGTATATACGGAATCCCGACCTCCATATTAACTGATTGCGGAACGATTTTCCTTTCAGATTTATTTAAACAAACATGTAAGATTTTAAACATCAGGCAAAATAAAACTACTCCATGGCATCCACAAACAAATGGATATCTCGAACGATCACACAAAACGTTAAAAACATATCTACGTAGTTTTGTAGACAAGGATAATAACTGGGACACTCTTCTGTATTACGCAATGTTTACGTATAACATAACGATACATTCGTCTACGGATTTACCCCGTAAGAATTGATTTTCGGGAAACAATCAAATATTCCCACCAATTTCTTTAGAGACCCAGAACCTCAATATAACTACGAAAGTTATGCCCTAGATTTAAAACGTATTATGTAAGAAACCCGCCGCTAAAAATAACTTAATAACAAAAAAAGAAAAAAACAAAAGTTATTACGGATAGGACCATCGACCCTATCACAATACATGTAGGAGATAAAGTATTAATTAAGGAACAAAATAAACGTAACACCTTAAGCCGAAATTGGATGGGACCATACGAAATTTTGGTTCATTAGTACTGATGATGAACATGAGACTATTCGTACTAAATGTACTCATCACTTCTCTATCAATGTCTGGTGGCGAATCTATTAAAAATGTAATAAGTCAAATATTATATAGTTCAGTGTATATATTGAGAAATTTAATAAATTAAATAAATACCTGAAGTAACGGTTGTTTTTTTAGTAGCCCAGGCAAAAATACTTGAAACTGCAACTTTTTTCAATTTTCCAAAAACAATGTCGTAACATTCTGGTTCAAAGTGTGCGAAACATAGTCTTTGCGTTCTATTACAAACCCCATTCGTCCCACTTTGCTAATTTAAAATTCCATCGAGGTTTAGGTATGGACCTAACTATTGGGATCTGGAGACCATAGTCTATTAAAACCGGTCTATGTTGACTGTGTGAGAAGTTTTCCAATACCGTTCTAGTTGCAGTTGTGTTGTCAATCATCGATTTCCTTGTTAGGATACATAGATCCGGAGAGTAATCCTTTTGCCATCTGGCTGAATGAAATGTCCCCTTTATTTTAGCGCTGTATATAAGTTCCATGTTGTTTAAAGTGATCCAATTCATAGTGATGTCCCCATGTCTGTCATTTAGGTCATATCCCCACATTTGGCTATGACTGTTGAAGTCACCAACATAAACTGCCGGGTGCTCAAATAATTTGATAGGAGGGTTACTCCATTCTACGTTTGGTGGTTTATAGATATTTATAACGGTTATTCCACATATTTCTATAGCTAAGACTTCGATGTTCCAACTGCATTCACTGATTATCATCCTTGCACTGTCAATGTTGTCTCTCACATATGTCGCTACACCATACTGCTTATGGTGAATAGCTCCAATAAGTACATAACCGGCTATGTACCCTCTTTTGCACAGATCAGCGTTATCAACTATGTGTTTCTTGTATAGCAATTACATCAATAGCCTTTAGTCTGCAAATACTTCCTAACAATTCGCTCTTAGCATTTGATATTCCTTCGATGTTGAAGTGGCAGATCCTAAGGACCGTCCCTACTCTCAGTGTCATATGGTCCTGAAAAGGACCTTTTTGCATGTTACTGTGTAGGCTGGGTAACAGCGCCTTGGTGGTGGTATTAGTTGCGTATAAGAAAGAAACTTCTTGCTTTAAAGCTGTCTGTTCTGGATTTTTAGCACATGCAGGGAGGGCCACGAGCAGGCTACCAACATCCTCCCTTGAGGTATCCATATTTTGGGGTGAAAAGGAATAAACCGTCTTGCATGCGGATGAGACATAGCCTGTTTTTTTTTACATAGAAAGTATGTTACAATATCGTCGGTAATAAAGATACGGTAAGTAGTATTCTCAGAGGAGATTGCAATCGATCCGGGAATTTCTGAGAAGTCGTCAGGGTTTATATATAGCTGTCTTCGGAAACTTGTGATGTGCGAAAATTTATCTAGTTGAAAGCCAGCCTTGAGTGCAGTAATTGGTGATGTTATTTTTACACCGAGATTCACAAGCGCATCAGTGATGATGTTGTTTAAAATGGCGGGGTAGACGTTCGATAGTATAATGCGTTTAGATGGATTAATTAATTTGCGTATCGGCACTCTTATGTTATCTATAAAAATTGCCGAATGATTGTTAATTAGGTCGTCGACTATTTGTTGACTTTTGAGGAAAATACAGAATCTATTATTAGATATGCGCGATGCAGAGATAATATTTGATGCTTCGGTAATTTGGTTCTGTGCGATAATATATTGGATTTGTTTGATGCCGTCAAGTGAGTTGAGTACTATGGCTTGGTTCATTTTAGGTAGTATGGAGTTAGCTGTCGTTTCCGCAAAACTTTTGATGTGCATGTTTTATTTAGAAACTTCAGAAGAGATGAGTTCATTGGAGATTTGTTGACATATAGGTGAAGGTTTACTAATTTTTGTAGCTACTTTGTTAGAAGCTAACAATTTATCGTTGAGAATTGACTTGGTGGGGTTTTTATGTTCAATGGTATATGGTGGGTTAGATAGGCTATTACTCATAATGAGAACTCGCCGTTGAGCGTGTGGGTGTGTTTTATTATATTAATTTTCGATAAACAGTTTGTTAGATAAATTAGGTAAACATATTACCGGTTATGTCCCGTGCTGTGTTGTCTATCGGAAGATAAAAATACGGGCGCGATAGTGGAACACGCGTGTTGCTAGGACGGGAGTCAAACACGAACTGTATTATACTATTATACATTGCATAATTTATTATATAAATTTTCTACTCTTTTGTTATGGTCATTAATACTTTCATTATATTTCATTTTAGCCGAATTTAGCTCTACTTGCAGCGATGATGCTGTGTGTTGAGCTTCGAAAGAATCTATTAAATATTTTTCTACGTATGCCCACTTGCTTACATCTCTATATTTTATTAATTCCCATACTTTCCCTTTTATTCTAGTAGTAATATATTTTATTAAAAATGGTACATGTTTTTCACCTACCGCGCTTACCGCTAAATCACATGCAGTTATGAAATTATAAATATCCTCCTCTGCAGGGGCGTATTTAAGGGGGGGGGCCCATGGGGCCCGTGCCCCTCCCATTCACCGTATTATATACTTTTTTTTATTATTGACTATTGAGAGTATATGTCTCTTTACGCTTTCTTAATTTTCACATATGGGCGTAGTGGGCGTATGGTGTTATACTGTTATATCATGATGACATTATCACTAATTTATAATATTTTTGTTATAACTTATAATCGATAAAACAGTGTTGTAGCGTTATCAGTTTATAGTGTTTTCGTTTCATGTACGGAACGTTACGAAACGTTGTTCATTGTTGTATTATCGTAATAAGATAATGAATAGTGATAGCAACCAAGATATAATAAACATGCAATAACTGCCACTTGTAATACAAAAATTTTTTAAATTATTTTGTGTAATTTTGTGTATTTTTTACTTTATTTGTTATACTTTTAATAATTTCTTTCAATGAGTTCTACGCCGATGCCCTCGAATAAAAGGGGAAAACAAAAAATAACAGAATTTTTTTCAAAAAAATTTAAGTCTAATACTAGTAAGTAATTACAGACTACATAGCATAATAATTTATTCACATGATGATACTTATATTAATAAAATATTAATTATTATTTATTTTTTTTAGAACCAATTGATCCAAGTATTATAAATACAAATGTTCTTCAAACAGAAACTGGTGATATCCAAAAATCAAATGTTGAAGAATGTATGTATTTTATTTATTTATTTGGTTTATTTTGTGTTATGTTATGTATGTGAATTTTTAAATGTCCATTTTATTTAGTGAGATCAATATTTGTAATTGCTTTTGTAATTTTTTTACCATATGTTTTTATAAGTCTCATGATTAGGATGTATCCTAGATCCTAGATATGTATATTATTATTTTTTTTTTTTTTTTTAAATATTCTGAGATTATTATTTTTGTAAAATATTTCTAGTATGGTACCTACAGTATATTTTCATAAATAAATACCATATTTTATAGAACTTATGTCTTTATTTTTTATACTTAAAAACATCTTAATTTGAAAACTGAAAATCAATCATCCATTAAGTAAGTAAATTTTTTTAATTTTTTATTATTAGAAATTAAAATTGTATTTATTGTTTGTATAATGCTTACTGCTTACTGCTGTCTTACTGTCTGCTTGACTATAGTTACTAACTACTGTGTTGAATGTTGGTATTTATGGAAGTATATTTAAGTTTAAACATTTAATTAAATTAAAATTATTTGTATATTAAATTAGATTCACAAGATCAACATTCAGTCAATAATAGCAATTTTGATCCTCTAGATATTGGATATTTTATAAACAATTCTACACTATCTAATGAAAATAGATATAATTTAATAAAAAAACCTTGGATTCCATCAGAAAACTTTAACTTTCCAGTAGTTGCCCAGGGAAATAAAAATAGAAAATTCCAAAGAGATTAGTTGAACAAATTTCCATGGCTCAGCTATAGTGCCAAAGACTGTGGGGCATATTGTCGTATATGTGTTTTGTTTGGTAGAGATTTTGGCGGAATAGGTGATCAAAAACTCGGGGTTCTTACACTACAACCTTTATCAAAATATAAAAATGCTATTGCTGATTTTAAAAAACATTCAACCTTAAATTACCATGCATTATCCATAGTAAAATCAGAACATTTCTGTGCAAGTTATGAAGGAAAATATGTAAGTGTAGATGTTCAGTTAGATTCGAATTTAAAAAAACAAATAGCGATAAACAGGAAAAAAATCTTACCAATCGTAAAAACTATTTTCTTTTGCGGAAAACAAAATATATCACTACGTGGACATAGACATGAAACAGGAAATATTTTTTATCAAAATTCAGATTTTATTGAAAACGATAGTAATTTTCGGGCTTTATTACGTTTTCGCATTGAATCTGGTGATTCAGATTTAAATGAGCATTTGCAAAATTCTAATAAAAATGCTACATTTATTAGTGCTGTAACTCAAAACGATATTATACAATGTTGTGGAGATATTGTCATTAAAAAAATAGTAGAAAAAGTAAAAAAAGCAACATATTTTTCAATTTTAGCTGACAAAACTACTGATACTAGCCATGTAGAACAGTTGTCGATCAGTATTAGATATGTAGATTCTGACTCGAAAACAATTCGCGAGGATTTTGTTAAATTTCTTGAAGTAATTGATTTAAATGGAGAAGCATTAGGAAAAACTATTACTGAATTAATAGAACAGATAGGATTAAGTCTGATGAATTTAAGAGGATAGGGCTATGATAGGGCTGCCAACATGTCTAGCAAATTTAAAGGCACTCAAGCTTATATTTTAAAACACCAACCTCAGCTACATATGTACACTGCTATGCCACTGCTTAAATTTAGTTTTAGTTAAGGCTTGTTCAGTACAACCAATACGAAATACAATTGGAATTGTCGAAGAAGTTACTAACTTTATAATGGATTCTCCAAAAAGAATTGAAATTTTTAAAAATGAAAATATAAAACACTGTCCAAATGTTAATTCAGATATATTATTTAAGCTATGTACAACTAGATGGGTTGAACATCATGAAGCTTTTATACGTTTTAACCAAATGCTTCCTGCTATTGTATCATTTTTGGAATATATGATTGAAAATTTTGACGGACAAATTTTGACAAAAGTTAATGGATTATATAACTCAATATTAAGATTTGATTTTTTATTGACATTACAAATTATAATAAATACCATGAGTTGTACACTACCATTATCAAGAAAACTCCAGTCTCCAAATTTTGATATATCTGAGGCACAATCTTTAATACTATCTGCTTTAACTGTTTTGACAAATCAACATAATGAAAATGACTTTAAAGATATTTTTAAAAAATCTGAAGATATGGCTAATAAATTTAACATTGAAGTTAATATATCAAGAATAGCAAATAAACAACGTAACCACTTAAATATTTCTTCAGAATCAAACACACCCGAGAGTTATTATAGAATTTCTGTTTATTATCCATACTTAGATTCATTGTTAAGTGAAATTAAATACAGATTTGAAACAAAAAATACTAATATTTTAAACTTAAAAGGCTTCATACCTAAGTATTGTAACACTATTGAAGTTTCAAAAATGTTAGATGCAGCATTATTGTTTACAACTGATTTACCAGGTACTTTCGATGAATTAGAAGGAGAATTGAAAACCTGGCATATAATATGGAAAGAAAAACCAGAAGATGAGCTTCCATCTACTGCATTGGAAACAATATTTTTATCCAAACATCAAAAGACTTTTATTAATATTTGCAACTATTCCTGTGACGACATGCACATCCGAAAGGTCATTTTCTTCCCTTAAGAGAATCAAAACCTACTTAAGATCAACTATGGGAGAAAATCGATTGAATGGATTAGCATTGCTTAATATACATCCAGAAATAATTCTAAACCCAGAAGAAGTAGTTGATATATATGCTAACAAACACCCTAGACTCCTTCAGTTATTTTAACTACACAAATTACTTTAAATAATATTGCTTTTTAATTTTTAATTATACATTTTTTTAATAAAATTTTATGTTTATATCAAACACGTGTATTTATATTATTTTGTTATGAGTGATGAAAAATATGAGATATTTTATAACTCTACATCCATGTACGCTAATTTGAACTTTTTGTTTGTGCCCCCCCCCCATAAGACATTTCTAAATACGCCCCTGCTCCTCTGTATTACATTTTGGTATAATTTTTATTGCTTCTTCTAACGAGAAATTTGTTTTAGTAATTACTTCTTTTAAGTCTGTCATTATTTCTCTAGGTTTTCTTTCAAAAGTTAATTTTTTATGTTCAATATCTAATTGACTCTTAGTTCCTATTCTTTCTTTTAACCCGGCATCAGTGGCTTCGGTCTTTTTGACCGACAGTTTTTTAATTTCTTAAATAATTTATAATTGGAACCATATTCGTCTTTTTTCTACTCAGTACCTTTTCTTCGACCCATATAGAGTAGTTGTTTTGTGGTTTAATGTAAGTTTATATTGTTAACATGAACTTATACCGTTTATTGATAAAATTACGGTCAAAATCCGATGCCATTATTTTCGTTCATATGATTTCAACATTGTTTTCTTGATTATATAATTATTTTTATTTATTTATAGTATATTTAATTTTGACGTCAACATATTTTTTACACAGTTATAACTTGTCTATTTATAAGCAATGTGGTTAAACCTCTAGATATATTATACTATCTGTATTATAGTGAGTAATAGGTATTATCAGCCACCACACATTTACGCTTTCCCAGATTATATTGACATTTGACTGTTCAGTACCGTGTACAATTTTAGCCGCTAAGTGTTTGAATGTAGATCAGAAGTGAATAAATAAATAATTTTATACAGGTACTTCATATTTTATTTTATTCATTTTATTATTGTATGCAATGAGTTCATGGGACGACGATCGTATTCGTATGTTTTTAGACGAAATAGACGATTATAACGAAAACGACTCAGACGTATCCGATATTGACTATGTACTTGAAAGTGAACACGACACTGATACTACTCAGTCTAACGACAGTGCCGATGAATCTATTACAAATGTAAGTAGACATGAAATTACTGTAGAAAATATCGATCTACCGACTTATGTTAGAAAAGATAAATCTATTTGGTATATGCATCCACCGCCTCGTAATGTACGTACTCGTGCCCATAACATACTGAATATACGCCCTGGACCAATTGGTTACGCGAAACAAGTAAAAACTCCTTATGAGTCCTGGAGCTTATTTTTTCCAGATACTGTCATTATGGAAATAGTAAAGTGTACGAATATAAATATTTCACGAATTCGACCAAATTATAATAGACCAAGAGCTGCTTTAGATACAAATATTGAAGAAATAAAAGCTGTATTTGGACTTTTATACATGACAGGAGTGATGAAGTCATCTCATCAAAATCTCAGTGATTTGTGGGCACGGGATGGTACTGGTAGCAGCAGCAGCAGCCTGAAAATCCGGTGGGCACGATTGCCCGGGACAGGGCCCCGATAACCAGCAAGGATGCTCGTCTGAGCCACCTCCCAACGCTCGTGCCACACGAACCTATGGAGGTCGGGGATGATGATATACTTGCCGACATTGAGGCCCTGTACCGGGAGTAGTTCCCAACAAGCGGGAAACTGGGCGGTAATCGCCAGTTCCCCATCGCCACCGTAGGTGCCCGGGGCACCCGACGGCACCACAAGACTCCTGGCAAAAGGTGTCTACCAGCTTGGGGGGGGGAGAGTTGACACGGTCGTGTCACACGAATATCGTGATCTCACCCGTTACACCCCTTTGCCTTGGTGTCACCATTCGTTCGATTATCAATCGGGACGCCCGATAGATAATCGAACCAGTTTTCGGAGTCGGCGATGAGCCCCGAAGCGTTCGCGGACGGTGTGACGACCGTCGAGAACGACGGCGGCGCTTGTCTGCTTTCTGCCGTCTTCGTGGCCGTTTTACATATTTTTGCGTGTGGTTTTACTTTGTCTTTTGACACCTTTATTTTTCTTTATATTTGTTAAGACAATAATTTTATTGTCTTCTCTTATTATTATTATTATTATTTTCTTTTTCAAGAAGTAATAACTCTTATTGATTATTATTAACGTTAATAATCAGAGGGCATCTTGTTGTTTTTGATCGTTATTATTATTTTCATATTAATATATATATATTTCATTTTTCCTTTTGTTTTTTTATTATTATTAAATTGTGGTGTGCTACGTGACACTATCGTTATCGATTTGTAATCGCACAATTAGTTCGTCAGTTTTAATAATAATAATCTTTATTACTGTGATATAATAAGTGGTAAACCTATTGTAATATTACGATACAACACAGTCGGTCGAGGAACGTGTTTCGTGATTGACACATTTAAATTCTTGTTTTAAAATGGACGAACGCATAGTAAATTGGCTGAACAACAGTGATTTTGAATTTGATACAGATGAGAGTGAGGATGAGGTAAGAAATTATTATAATCATTGTACTGTTTAAAAATATAATAAAATAAAATAAAATATATTTATTTGTAAAATATAGGTCGATGATTCCGATATTGATCCAGATTATTTCCCAAACCAACAGCCTAATGAAGAACAAAATACATGGAATTGTGACAATGATGGTATTGAAAATGATGTCGACGAAAATATTCAACTCATAGCCTATGAATTCGAAGATAATGTTAATATGCCAAGCAATGAAATTACATGGGGACCAGTAACTGGTAATCTAAATACAATAACTTACAATCCACTTAATTTAGACGTTGGTATTAATCCTGATATCATTGATTGTATGGAAGATTGCGCTCCAATAGATTTTTATGCATTATTTTTTGATGAAAATGTACTAGATTTTCTAATTTCTGAGACCAATCGTTATGCACACCAAATAATAAATTCACGCAGATTATCAAAATGTTCTCGTTTGAAAAAATGGACTCCTATTGACCGTACTGAGATGAGAAACTTTTTAGGACTTATCGTATGGATGGGATTAGTGAATATGCCAAATTTAAGAGATTATTGGAGAACAGATTTCCTTTATAAAACTAGAGTGCCAGAAGTAATGAGTCGTAACAGATTTGAGTTGATTCTAGGAATGTGTCATTGTGGAAATAATGAAATGATTGAGTATGGTAGGCTAAACAAAGTACAACACCTAGTTGATATGTTAGTAGCCAATTTCAATAAATGGTATATTCCTGAAGACAAAGTATGTATAGACGAAAGTGTGGTTCCTTTTATAGGACGATTAGTCTTTAGACAATACCTTAAGAACAAAAAACATCGTTATGGTATTAAGATATTCAAATTATGTTCGAAAGATTTTTATGCTTTGCGTTATAACATTTATGCCGGGAAAGAAGTAATAAGAGAAACTGACGTATCTTACAAAATTGTATTGAAGTTGATGGAGCCATATCTTAACTTTGGACGAACCTTGTATACTGACAATTGGTATTCGAGTGTTAAGTTAGCTGAAAAACTTAACCAAGAAAATACACATTTGGTGGGAACTCTTAGGCCAATCGTAAGAATAACCCGGAAAATGTAGTGAAAAAAAAATTAAAAAAAGGAGAGGTAATTGCTTCACAGAGCAACAACAACGTAGTTATTCTTAAATGGCGGGATAAACGTGACATTTTATTAATCACAACCAAACACTCTGACCAAATAATAGAAATACAAAAAAGGGATACGATAATAAAAAAGCCACTCGTTGTCGAAGATTATAATATAGGAAAATCGTACATAGACCGTTCTGATCAAATGTCATCTTACAGTTCACCTTTGAAGAAGACTATTAAGTGGTATAAAAAAGTGGCCTTTGATATTCTTCTATCCACAGCAACGGTCAATGCATTATCATTATTTAAATCTGTAACCAAAAATAAATCTATAACAATAACTACTTTCAAAGAAGAAATTATCAAGCAGCTACTATACAAACCAAATGTTCCTCGGCCTATTTCACCAGGCTTAAAACACTTATTAGTTACAACACAAAAAAAAAGAATGTGTAAGCCGTGTTATGCGCAGAAGTCGGAAAATCTTGGTAGATTAGAAGCTCAAAATAAAACAAGAAAAGTATTTACTCATTGTGAAGGATGTAAACAACAAATGTATAGAGATTGCTTTATAAAAAAACACAAAAATATATTGTAGACATTATTTACAGTTATAATCATTTATTAATATATAAATTACAATATATATTATATTGCATATATTATCTTATATAATTTTTTTTTTTAAATTTCAAAATAAAAGGTATTATTATTCATTATATCTGATGTATGAATGTGTATTTTATATCATAAGTTAAATATTGTACTTTTACATAACACTAAAAATTGAATAAAGGATCTAATGACCCTACACTTATCGTTAACGCCACGTAGGGTTCTAAGATCCATCACATTTTTTATGTGTGCATTCAAATCAGGTAAGAAAGATAATCAATAGTTAATATGTGAACAAAAGTGATAATTGTCTTTCGTCTCGCTGAAATATAAAAAATTTTTTAGACAAACCTACTGAATTTGATGAGAATCATTTTGAAAAGTCGAATGAAAGGTCAATAGACCCTACGTTTTTTGGAAATCGTTAGAGCTTAAGATCATTTACGGTTCGTCCACTTTTACCACAGTTGAAATATAAACACTTGTGTTCACTTTTTCGAGACATTTATATAATTATTATAGACGTAAACCACCAAGACGTTTAAATTAATTAAATAAAAAATGTGAAAGTATTTTCTACTGCGCAGAAACAAGATAGTAATATTCATTAACCGCAATGACGTATCACTACAGAAGTACAGACACTTATTGATCAGTATTACAAAATAAAACGTTTTAAATGTTTGTTTTATCAAAAATAAATAATGTATTTGAAAACTATTTATATACTGTGATAACGAGTTAATACCTATTTATAACACATATACAGCACATAATATTCATAAATAGTAATATCATCGTTTTAATAGACTAAATATGAATTAACCAATGGCAATATTAAAAATCTATTTTAAGATATATCATGAATAACACCTTGTTCATATTTTATACACTATATTTATAAATTGTACACTTATTGTTCGCGCCAACGGGCCTTACTCAGGCGTACGTCGGACGCTGGGTCCTCCAGACCGTCATGAGAAGAATAATAATAATAATACTAAAGATATTACATGGTTGATATGTACAAAATTATATTAACTAAGCAACAAGTATACCATACAAATTATTGTTATGAGAGCGCATATACGAGCCAATATATTATGAGGGAGACGGTGAACAACGCTCTGAGGGCCGAAACTGGCGATTGATGAGCAATGACCCTGCCGTGCGGAGCTGCTGGTGTAAGTCCGGAACTTGAACCACGTGGTTGCTCGTACAACCGCAAACTGGGTGATGGCCGGAGCTGGCGATTATTGAGCTGCGTGAATATTGTTACGTATATGCTCGACCACAATGGTGTCGAAAATAACGGCCAGCTCTGGCAACTGGAAGAGCCAATCGAGCAATAGGAAAAAGTAAAGATGGTGATCACACACGAGCGATTATGGTGATACAAAGCATGTACACGGGAACAAAACAATAGCACGTCGAACGTCGTGCGTGTGATGCTTCAAGAGAAAAAGCAGACCGCGATCAAACGACCGTTAGCGGCGGTGCACGCGTCGTTGACCGGACCAGGGTGACAGCGATGCAGTGTCGCCAACTTCGTTGGTGACGGAGCGCGATCACTTTCTTACCCAGGTCCAAGACCGGGGGCAATTCAAAATACACAAAATGATCGAACACTTATATTATCATGCTTAATTCATTCATCGCGTTAAATTTACTAATTTGCAATTTTGAATTGTGTTGTTAATACAACATATAAACTTTTTCGAAAATTGTCTAGTAATTTTGTTATAAGTAGAGACCGTATTTTCATGCAGTAAAAATCAAAAAAATGTGCAGTTAATAACTTAAAAATTGCAAAAACATGCAGTTAAGTGCCTAAATCGTGCAAAAATATATTTTTTTTCCTAAAATCGCTTAATATTTTCCAAAATTTTGTAAACATCTAAAGTACATTGATTTAAACGCTTGAATTATACATTATTTATCCAGTTTTTTACACTATTACAGGATTAGCAAAAAATTAATGAGTAATTTATAATTAAAAGATTGATATAAATATATACATATATAAAAATACCATACCAACAGAGTTAAGCTATTTAATTTTAACTATTATACATACATAAAAAAATTTATTTTTTTATTGAATTAAAATTTACAATGTTATACATTTCAAAATTGTGTGCAGAAAAATTGTGCCTTCTATCACTCAATATGTCTTTTAATATGGAAAATGTTTGTTCTACTTCAATAGAAGTGATAGGACTCATTTTGTAGCAAGCGACGATTGCAGGCTGTTGTTCAACATTTATATTTTTCATACCATTTATGCAGTCGTTGTATTTTTTTATGAGAGCGTAACCTGTGTTTTTTTCCACAACGGAGTTAAATTTGTGAGTCATAATTTGTCCTTTCTCGTTATTTATTTTTTTAAGACTTTCTCTTCTAGTTTCAATTTATTTATTGAGGGATACATTTCGGGTTTCTAACTGGGTTAACGCCTAGGGAAAAGTTGATAAATGTGATTTTATGAAAGTCAAATCAGAAATTATTGACGCCGAAGTTATGATTCTCTTCAATTTTTTGATAGTCTGTACGTCTTCATCAGATGCATTAATAAACATTTTAAATTTATTAAAATTTTCCGCATAAAATAAAGCTGCTTCCAACCATGTTTCTCACCTTGTGATCACAGGCTCCGGTGGAAGTTCACATTCCATAATATATTTTATATTCTACTCGGTGCGGTGATTTAAGCAATATTTTTTTCCTATTATTTATCAGCTTGTTTACTTCTGGAAAAATTTCGCGGACTTTTTCTTATACTCTATTTAACCCGTGGGCTACACAGGTTATATGGATCATGTTTATGTAGAATGTTTTCAAAGCTTGTCCAGTTTTTATCATATAAGGTGCCGCGTCTGTTACAAGAAGCACTTTATACTGATAATCTGAATTTTGTAAAAAAAATTCATCAGATTGTCGAGATTCAATCGAGAGACAGTGTCATAATTTGTTTTAGGGAGAACCTTACAGGCAATTAAAAATGGTGTGGGATCAATTTCTTGGTGAAGAATACCAACCAATAGGTTACATATATAAAGTCCTCTAGCATCAGTGGTCTCATTGACCATGACGTATACATAATGTTCTCCAATTTTTTGACGAATTTTGTCGGGGGTCGTCTCGGTACGGCCCGACGTTGTAGTTGAGGTGCTGAGGTAAGGTCACAGGAATGCAAAAAAAAAAAAAAAATGAAGGGAAGGAAAAAAATAAATAAATAAATAAAAACAAACAAAACAGCGATGCCAATGGTACTGGCCGACGGCCGTTTATTGCTCGCACAAACACGAAGAAGAACTTGCGAACTGCTGACGGCGCGAGGATACACGACGACACTGGACGTGTCGGTTTGGACACGATGTCAAAAAAAAAAAAAAAAACAATTTGGATAAAGTAATAAACGCGAGAACAAAACTAAATAGTAAAAGAAAAATAACACCAATGGTTACATGTGGTTTTACAAAATGAGAAAAACAAAAGAAAAATGAATGTAACGTACAAGATCACGCGTATGGTCCGTTCGGGTGTACGGAGTTCGAAGAACAACCCGACCGGACCGGTTGGGTCATATTCCGTGCGGGCGTCGTCGCGACCGTTCACGTCCCCTGTCCATCGATGGATGGGGAGGACGGGTGTCGCGGCGGCGTTGCGTGCCGCGGTCTGGTGGTTGACGAGAGAGACGCAAGCGCGGTCGGCGGCAGACGTTTCGATAACGGCTGCCGCGCGGGTCCGCGTCAATTTTAACCATAGTCGAATCCAAACAAATTTGCAGATACTTTCTCCTGAGTGTGCTCTCGTCAGGTATACTTTTATTTGTATATTTTTGTAAAAAGGATGTTAACGGTAGGGACTGCAGTTTGAAAAATAATATATTTGCTCCTACTAAAGCCTGGCACAAATCAATATAAAATTGGTTTTGGCTGCTTGATGTTTCAAAAGAATCTGTAATTTGTTGTTGTATCGGTTTTTTTTTTAGTTTTAATTGATTTTCGTGAATAGCTAATGAAAAAATAATAATAAAAAATTGATGCCTGATTCTTAAATAAAAATATTGTTTCTTACCAGTGTTACAATGAGCATCAATTTGAGATTTCCGTTCACATCCGATTGATTTTTCACAAGAAGCGCAGAAAATCGATTTCCCATCAGATTTAAACTCTGGGTAATTTGATATCCCGGTTTTAATTTTTAACGACAGACTTGACCCAATTTTGGCATTTTATAAATTTGTTTATATTTTTTTACATAAAT
Source organism: Sipha flava (assembly GCF_003268045.1). Lineage (NCBI taxonomy): Eukaryota > Metazoa > Arthropoda > Insecta > Hemiptera > Aphididae > Sipha > Sipha flava. The sequence goes on from NW_020272610.1 coordinate 24,503, forward strand.
TATTCGTAATGAAACTATCACGACACTAACCAATTTAAGAAACACTCAATCACAAAGTTAGTGTTTAGCACTAAAGTGCTAATGGCCAGAGATTTCATTCATTATCTAATTAGTAGTTGCTATCATTTATTTTTACCATGAAAAACTAATAAATGTATGTTATTCTAAGAATATTAGCAGCTTGTGTTCACTTTTTCCTTTTGTATAGTTGAAAACTGAAATAAACAAATATTTACGTACATACCTGTATGTAGGTAATATAATTGTATATACCTACCTGGCTACCTATATATATTGTCTAGTTTAATTTTAAAAATGCAGAATATGCAATTTTGTGCAAAATAAAACTACGTTTAAATTAATCTGCTTCTCGTGATTCGGATTTATAATTTGTTTTTATATGATTTAAAGCAAAGGAAAAAAAGTTGCAATCGCACGAAAATCCGGTCTCTAGTTATAAGTAACAGCTAAAATGATCATATATTAATTAAAAAATGCTCAGCCATGTTTAATTTATTTCAATATGAATAAATTCTTAAGATATACTTAGTCAATAGTCGTATTGTAAAGATAAATAAAAGAAAAAAAGATTTGTTGTACTTTGCAGGATTCTAAATCGAAACTCCTGGGTTCAAAGCCGTATAATATGACCACTGAACCACAAAAATAGTGCACTCTGATGTCTAGCTCCCATACTACTAGATTTCTGGCTCCCTCGATTGGTTATTGGGAGCTTCCATACATTATCATTTACTAAGTTTATATGATAGCGTTAAAACAGTTTAAAATTTAACAGTTTTAAAATTATTTAAAACAGTTTAGCTTAAACCAATTTTAGATGTTTATATACAAATATATACTAAATGGGTTTAGCTAATATTTTATAAACCGTTTTAAAATTAATATTTTTACTTCATGACTTTGGTCGTTTGTTCCAGGAGGATATCTGATCAGGGTTGCCAGATATACCAATAATAATCTAGCCAAATAATTTTTT
>NW_020272611.1:0-6656 GCF_003268045.1 Sipha flava
ATTGCACACTCATGTTGCATTTATGTAAATCTTAATCAAATTCTATTCGGAACTTGGTGAAGACTAAAATCCACGTCACCCCGGAGTTATATGTTTCTGTCGCCCTTTTTATCAACAATATCTATTGGTATTAAACACGATTTAACACCGGAGTCACCGGAACGAGGAAACGTGTACATACATTGTAAATTATTGTCAAAGTCAAAGGAAACTTAATGTTATAATTTACAGTTTTATGCGCTGGCCAAATATCGGCGAATTTATTTTTTATTAGCTAAATCTATGTGTTATTAATATGCACGTAACAACAATACTATTGCTATGAAAAATAATTTGCCATCTGCATTTGTTACATTTTGATCATACGATTCTCGTTTCTTCTATATATTTGATCATTTATAAATTAATTAAACTAATAACTAATACATTTGACATCAAAATGTATACAAACACTTTATATTTGTTGATGAAACTTCGAAATGCGAGGGATCGCAATGAGATAAACGATAAAGAGTATTATATCCTAGAGCAATCGATCTTGGGTAACAGGACCACGAATCGCAAAGATAAGGAGTATGCCAAATCGGCGAATACGCATCGCTCCTATTTTGGATGGAAATGGAGCTGGTCAGCGGTAATGCGGGAGTTGAGGTTACCACTCATATACCTTTCGATTGTTCTGTTCGCGGTCCAGTTTTTTACCAAAGGTATTCATGTACAGATATTTATTGAACTATTATATTTGTATGTTGATATGTTTTTTCAAAATTCTTCACCCAATATATACATGATCAGCCGTCAAGTGATGTTGTGCTGAACTAATAATGTAATATATTTTCTTAGATTTAGAACACGATACAAAGGATTGGTCATACTGCAATGCGTTGAAGGAGAAACAATGCCAAAACGGCGGCGTACTTGTTCAAAATAAAGGAGTATTCACGTGTCAATGTCCGCGTGATTATTATGGGGAACTATGTGCCGACGGTAATATCGATCGCACGATATCGTTTAGTCGACAGCGTTTTCGGCGGCGAATATTCAACATGCCATATCGTTTTTTTTATTCGTTGCAGAGCGATACTTTTCAACCGTTTCCCGGCTGATAGGCGGTGCTTGGTTTGACGGTGTGAACGAAGACATGCGAAGAGGCGCGCCTAAAACGTGGTGGTGGCAGTCCCTTTTTTCGACCATTGATCCTGCAGAACGGTACCAGAAAACCGTTATCTCGTGTAAGCATAACGATCCGTCGCACTCGCAGCAACGAGGCCAAAGTATACGTAACAGTTCAAACGTTGTGATTTTCAGTCCACCAACAGCAACTGAAACGGATGACGGCCGACTGGTTTTCGACGAACGGCACCGAGAACGACATACTAGTCTCACTGATGAACTCCAGCAGGATCTTACTGCCCGACCGTCCCATATACTGTCCCGTTAACGGTAAATATAATATTCGTATACCTCTCAAAACCATAATAGTGACCCGTGTGTACCATTCGCAGAGAGCTTTCCGCCGTTGAACACGTTGTACGACCAAGTGTTCAGGCGGGAAAAGGATGGCGGTTTGACGCATGACCCGAAACGGCGAAATCTACTGTACCGCACGTTTTACCGTCACTTCATCATGCAGTTTTTCGGCAAAGATTTCGGTTCGACGGTGACGGGCTCTCAGCTGTACGGGAGCGATGAGGCCGCGGAGAAGAGGCTCAGGTCGATGTCGGACGGCAAACTGAAAACCGAGTACTTGGGCGGTGAACAGTATCCGTCGCGGTTGTCTTTCGCAGAGAAGATCCGAAAGGTGTTCACCCGAACACCGGTAGCCGACCAACAACACTGGGTAAGCATCATGTTTATAAGAACGAACGGTAATTTTTCCAGTCGTTTAACAACCGATTTTACTCTTGTATTGTGTTCGGCGGCAACAATAATAGTTCAATCAAGCGGTGACCGTCGGCCAACCAATGCGGTCGGTGTTCGGGGAAGTTTACGGGGCCCTGCGAACCCAGTGGGCAGTGGCCAATCCGCTGCTGGGCGAGGACCCGCTGCTGTTCGCCATGACCACGTTATGGGTGCGTGAGCACAACCGCGTGTGCGACCGGCTGTCGAACCGTTGGCCCGAGTGGACGGACGATCAGCTGTACGCGGTCGCCAGGAGGACTGTGGTCGCGCAGATGATGGCCATCATGTTGAATGAGGTGCTGCCCGCGGCCAATCCGTTCTCGTTGAAATACGACCCGGATTCGTACCGCGACGTGCTCCTGAACACCAGTATCACTTCAAAAACGCCGCTGGAGTTACTGTTGACGACGATGTTACCGTCCGGTCTACCCGACGGTTTAGACGACACTAGGTCAGTTCGAGTGAATATTTCTGTTTACTGGTCTTGCCCTTGGCTCGTTTCTATGAATAATCACAGACGCATAATGTCCCTGAACCATCCGATGACACGCGACGGTTATAATATTATATTTTATTCGCAATGGTCGTATTCTTTGTCGAATTAGGTTTGGGTCCTGCACCCATGTGTCGCCTAATCAACGGCCAGAATAAATACCTACCACTATTTCCTTAAAATTGGTTTCAATACTTAGTTTTTTCAATAAAGAAATAATAATAATAATAATAAAAAGAATTAATAATAATTAATTTATAATAAACATATTAATTTTATAAAAATAAAATAGTAAGTAACGATTTCATTGAATTTGTGTACACCTGACGATCGAAACAGGTCGTACAAGTGTAATAACTTTTCAGGCTAATTCTGTATACAAACTATTTGTGTATTTATGTATTAATTTTTTAGTTTCCAACGATTTAAATGGTTTTTAATTTTTGATTAACATTTTCAGGCAAATATTAGCGAGTGGTATGAGCGAAACAGTTAGATTCATGGTCGATCAAAAAATGGGATCGTTAACTAGCAACAATGACGGCGACGCAACGATGCCGCTAACAAAATTACTAATAAAATTATCCAGGGAAAATAGGATAAAAGGTTTTAACGACTATCGAAGACATTTCGGATTACGTGCCTACAAAAGCTTCTACGAACTAACCGAAAACCATGAAACGGCCAATAAGTTGGTATCGTTGTACGGAGATATCGATAACGTAGAGTTGTTGACTGGAATGTTGACGGAAAAGAAAAGTGACGATGTAGTTCCCACGTTCACGGTCATGATCAATAGTTTTATAATGAATTCGATCATTACAAATCCTTTGGGTAGTAAAGACTTATGGAATGCAGATACGTTCGGAGGGGAGTACGGTTTTGACTTAGTAAAATCTGCCAACATTAAAACATTTATTTGTAACAACCTGATCGATAAATGCGACAGTAATTTTACTGTCGATATTTATGCAAAATAGGTTTCAACATTTTTTAAAGTGTTGAAATTTCGTATAGGTCTTATTATTTTTTTTGATTTATGCAAATTCATTTATAGTTTAGAAATCAATGATCATTACTCAGTTACGTATTCGAGCTTAATCTAAATAGCCAAATTTTTCAAATAAAATACCTGACGTGTTTTAATATTATAATATACTAGGTAATCGGAGTAGTCCAGCATGTTTTACCGATGGAAATGTATCCGTAAATGTTAAACTGCATTTTTTCCAATTTTTCCGTTTTATTATAATATAATTACAATAAGGGGTTATGTAATAGACGTATTGTCAAATTCATATTATCATTTCTTAACCGGATTAAAAAAACGACTTTTGAATATTTTGTTTCTATACAATTTTATATGATTGTTGTGTAAAAAGTTTTTTTTTTAATTACGAAACTGGCAAAGTTGTAGTATGTTGAAGTTTAATATTTACGAATAATCTGGTCTTAATGAAATGTTAAACTTAATACTCGAAAATCAAAATCAAATCTTAGATATTGTTAAATATCTGTTTGTATATAGATAAGACATAAAAAAAACACTTATTTTTATCGCAATTTACTCTTAATATTTGTCATTCATACTTCTCAAATTTAGATAACTAAATATTTATGTCTTATTTGTCTAAAAACAGATATTTAACAATCTTTGAGGTTTAATTTTGATTTTTAGGTATTAAGTTGTTAGGTATTATTAAGTATTATTAAGTATTAGGTGTTATTAAGTAAATATTAAACTTTAACATACTATAACTTTGCTGATTTTGTAATCAGAAAAAAAACTTTTATACAAAAATTATTATAAAAAAAATACTATACTCGAATTTGTAGAAAAAAATTGGTGTCATTAAAAAAAAGTTAATTGTATTGTGCATACGCGTACCGTCCGAGTCAAAAAATTGAAATTCAGCTGAAATTGTGTAGTTTGGTAATACTACCTTTCATTCCCTGAATACCTTATTTAAAGATAAGGTCATAAAACTGCAATATTTAGTGGTACCTCTTGGCGTGAACAAACTGTATAATAACATAGGAAAAAAACGTCAGACTATTCTGTCTATTAAAATATTAATTATAGGAATGTTGATTGATTTCTAAATTAATAAAATGTAATTTAGCAATTTATTAGTAGATATTATTGATCGTTTGTGTGTCACAAACATTGAATCATTTTTTGAAACATTTAATGATATAAATATTGATCAATGTTATTGACCGTGTATGAGCCTCTTAATAGATGATAGAAAGATGATCACATAAATTTATCTAACAAGAAGATTATATTAATTTATCGCAACAATTACAAAAATTATATTTGGATTATACGATCATGGCATACAAAGAACATAACGTTATAAGTTACAATCATTGGACCAATAACGGCTGATGAGGTATCATACCAATATTATATATTTTACCGTTTGCGTATTATTATAGAAAATACATACTTTTAAATAGACGAGGACACCGATACTGATGTGCTAATTTTCGTTAAAATGATGGGTTTACAAGTAGAAAAGTAAACCAAAATAAAACAAATGTGATGAGTCTGATGAAGTAAAAGTTATCTAAAAATATTTTCTTACAGAAGGTTGCATAAGTTGTATGATACCATTCAACTCGAATAGTAACATCTGATATGACTAATTCACATGGATTAACCCGTTTAAAACTAGAATAATAACTTATATATTATAAAAAGCATTGTAAAAAAAAATAGAGGGTAAAATCATGTATCATAAACATTATGAATATTTTTTTCAGATTCAGCAAAACTATTTTTATCTTTTTAGTTGTGAACACTATGAATAAGTTGAATAATATGAGTGAAATTAAAACAAGTAAACATACAAAGAGGTAATTCTTTAATAATTAAAGAATATAATAATATAAGAGCAGAAAGTTTTCTGTGCATAAAGTTCAAACTAATGAAATCCTTAATTTTAAAACCTGGTGGCCATGCTTCTATAAAAATAACACTATTTCAAACGAAACGTCTGGCAGAGGAATCTCTAAAGAAAATAGAATATCGTTTAAAATATCAACATTTAAACATTTTATTTACACCGCTGGAAAATTAGAAGTTAAACACTTATTATGAAATACGCTTATTCAATATGTTGTTGAGCATGAAGACTTTTATCAAACGATTTTGTCCTGGTCAACATCAGATGCTCAACTTAATGAAATACCAGATTACGACGAAGATTAAGATTTAATAAAATAAAAATAATATTTCTTGTTAAAAAATAAAAATTTAATAAATTTATAATTGTAAAATGTAAAATAAAATAATAATTTAAAATACGATTTTGTTCATTAAAATATATTCAATATTATTATAATTACTTGTTTTCTAATTATTTATACCTCATACTAATTATTTGGTTAAATTAGGAGAAAAAAATTAAAAAAACATAGCCCGGTAAAGTTATTTACCGCATAAACCCCATATGTGTAAGTTACAAAAAACATTTTTTTCCTTCCTCCACTATGTCAAAGAACTAAAACTGTATTATAATCTGAAAGAGAGAGTATTATTGTATATTTTAGTAATTTTGGGAGTTAAAAAAAACAAATTTAGAACCGTGATATAGTTTTTATTGATTATTTCAAAATATGGAAAAGTGGATTTAGGGGGTTTCTGAAATAAGTGATTCAATTGGTTATTAGTTATATAGAATAGAACCATTCATAAATTTAATAATGACAATAATCTAGTTAGTTTCTTTTCGGCGTGAAAAAGTGACAATAAAAATTAAATAATTATTATTATCCTTTTCAGACCCAAATTAATTTCTTATGGAGTTAAAAAAAATTTTATTGCATATTTATTTTAATATGAACTGTAATGTAATAATGTAATAATAATGTCAAAATCAAAATAATATAAAATAATATAAAAAATCAAATAATGTAATAAGAGTAAAATGTTTTAAAAAAAATTTATTTTTAGTTTTTGAGGAATTTAGGAGTATGTCCTCTATAGGGACATTGGGTCTGAATGGTTACCAAAAAATTGAAATTAAAATTATCATATTAAATTTTAAAATGTTTCAATGAGTATAATAAGCAATATAATGTAAAGAAAAATGATTATTTTTATTCATAATAACAATAAAAATAAAATTCCTGTGAATAATAAAAAAATTATATGTATACATATATATATCATTTTATTATTATAAAAAGGTATATTGTTTACAATATACCTTTTTATAATAAAATAATATGTATCTGTACGAGGTCTTCCTCT
>NW_020272612.1:0-44807 GCF_003268045.1 Sipha flava
AAAATTATTATATAATTTATTTAATTACCTACATATTACTACTTTTATTATTAATTATATCAAAACTAAACTTAATATAATATACTTACCATATTACACAATGTAACAAACAAAAATTATTATAAAATTTTGATAAATATAAAATATTTTTTCAGTACACAAAGTGAATGACCAGATTGTGAAAAAAATTACACGATGTCAAATTGGAACGACCGTTTCATGAAAAAGTGACCATATCATGAAATATTTCCGTATTTCACGAAGTGTTAAAAAGTTGTTTCCATTTCATGAAATGGTCAACTTTTCATGAAATGGTCAATTTCACTATGTGGCTACGACATATATATATATATATTTATGTATTGTTATGTTAACACTTGATAATTTATTGAATCTTTTATTATTATATTATATTAATTCATTTAATTTAACCTGATTTCTTTGTATGTGCAACATTAAATAAATATTACTTACAATATACATTATACAAATTGTTCATTTTTAGATTTGAAAATGAAAATTATACAATTGCTCACAGTTTTCTAGTGGTGCAATTGCTAAATTTTCACAGGCCAATATACACTACTGACATTGAGCACTCAGTTATGGTAATTGAGTGTTATACAATAATAAATATTATTTTTTTACCAATAAAATAATAAAAATTAAATATTTGAAATTCGATTTTTTATAATTAGTTACTTATCACTATGATCAATAATGATAACAAAGTGTAAACATTGCCCAAACTGCATATGGCTGCCAGACTTCAATGATTGAAAGGAGTCGGCTATCTAGTTTAATATATATATCTGTGGTTTGTACTGTGTTTGACGTGCAAATATGTAATAAAAATCAACACTTCAAAAACCCAGTGTCATTTTTGTAATTGTAAAAATAACTTATGAGTCCGCAGAAATGATCCGTTATCGACATTATCGTGTAACATATACATAATATATATTAATATTCCTTAGATAATAATATTATATTCATTGGTCGACGGCCGAATATAACATTGCGTAAATACTGTATAATATAAATTATTATATGTAATTATTGTTTCTAAATAATATATCTTTAGTTTAAAGAGTAATTTCTTTCGATTTCAATAGGAATTTGAAAACAGTAAAAAACCCTTAAAAAAATCGGTATTCTTTTGGTATTGTTTATAGGTTATAGATTAGGGTGTATTAAAAACGATGTATACTAGTTGCGGTCAAAATCAAAAATTACGTACTAGTTGCCATCACCCAACAAAAAGGTTACATACTAGTTGCGGTCACTCAAAATATATATCTAGTATATATGGTATATACCATGCAATTTTATTTACAAAAAAGTTTCAACATTTTCCTTTTCATTTTATAAACAGACTTAGGACTGTCTACACTATTTTTATTGTGTAGGTTTGAAATCACTGAAGTAATTGTGAAAAGTCACGCGGCAACTTCATTCTTGCAGTGTGTATATTTTTTCTAATCAATATAATGCCATTTGAGCCCAGTACACTGAGTACTGTACTTGACATTTCAGAATAAAAAATTTTGAAGGAACGCTCGCTCAACTGCTCCACTGTTTTACGTTTAACACTGTAACTAATCTTTTGCCGTAGGTACCATTGATTGGTGATTATCTAGTTTATGATTATACTACTATTGTAGGGACATATACAAGGGGGGATGTGGGGGCCAGATCCCCCCATAGGTCTTTTAAAAATTGTATAAAATAGTATTCTTAATATAAGGAAATTATAAGGAAACAAAAAATATTTCAAGGATTTTTTGTAAATTATTATTTTGACACATTCAATATATAGGTATATATATATATATATATATATTTTATAATTCATTATTTTGAATGTGCAAGTCCTTTGGTTTAGGAATTTTTCTTCCATAATAATTTGTTTGCAATTGATCACCACCATACAAAAGTTATATGTACGCCATTGTACAATTTTATTTATTTTATTTACAAAGTTTACAGATAAGTAATAGGTATATGACTGCAACTAGGATATTACCTACAATTTGCGTGACCGCAATTGTTATATGTCCTTATCTCAAAAATCGTCTCTGACCGCAACTCGGATGCAGCCATTAAAAATATAAAATACAGGTAACGATTATTTTCGGTTCTTTAATTTACACTACTGGTTCAGGCACCTCCTCTATAGTAACCAATTTTTCTTTGAACGTAGTAAACTCATTACGACTATATGTGTGTTCCAACTTCCCTTCGGTGGTTCCTATCGTATAGTTATCGTCATAAACTAAAATAATAAATTAAAATATTAAAATGATATGTATTATACTTATGGAAAAGGAAAACGGTTGATTGTTGTCCACATAGGCTCATCTGACGGTTTCGTTGTTGATGTTCGAGTCGAAAAAAAAAACCGTTGATTACCATGACGAATGAATGGGGATACTTTTTTCAATTGGTTTAGTGATATTTTACCATTATTAAAAGAAGAAGCTGAAATTGTGATTGATAATGTGTCGTACCATTCGGTAAAACAAGAAACATTTCCCAGTAATTCGTGGAATAAAGATAAAATTATTGAATGGCTGGAACTAAAAGGAAAAATAATTGATCAGCCAATGGTCAAACATCGACTGTTGGAAGAGGCAGAACAATTTCGGTCTCAGTGTTAGGACTGTGCGATTATTTTTTCCCTGGAATAATCAATTATTTAAATAATATTCGATTATAATCGAATAATCGAATAATTGTTTATTGGTAGAATAATCGATTAACAATCGAATAATTGTTTATTGGTAGAATAATTGATTAATAATCGAATAATCAAATAATCGTATTTTAATCGATTAATCGAATAATCATAATTTAATTTAGAATCGAATAATCTTACTATGGAGTTATTTAATAATAGTAATAATTAATTAATTATCCTAATTTAAAAGTTTTATTAAATAAAAAAATATAACAAATAAAATAACATGATCTTGTGTACAAAAAATAACCGTTTATGTTAAAATTCAGTTTTGAGTCTTGACTTAAATCTAAAATTAATATTATACATATTTAAAACGCTGGTTTTTCTATATAATCTTTATTTGCGGATAGAAAAATTAGCTGGCTTGCATGTTCATTTGTTACCGACGATCTATGATCAGTTAATACACAGCCACCAGTAGTAAACCATCGGGTAGTTAACATCCGCTAACATTATATCATGTATTGATACTAATGTGGCAAAACCGAAACGGAAACCAATATCAATACTTACTCGTATTGATATGCAGTTCCCACGGAACAGAGCCTATTTTCAATATCACAGAAACAAGCTTCCTTGTTCACATCCGGCAGAATCCCGATCGACCTTACTCTTATCCTAAATGGCTGCCTATAAATACGGTATCCATTTACCCATACATTTAGAATAGTAGAATGAATTAAACTGGTGTTAACTAATTACTCCGCTTACTGCACCGACGCTCATCTGGTCGTGAAGCCCGCGCGCCTCACATCGCCGCCAGCTCTGAGAGTCAATCTTTATTATTCTCGGGCAGAGCTTAAATACTCTGTCCTCACACATTCAATTATAAATTACTATCTTATTTGTATTAACCACATATTATATATATTTTATTTTATTCATTATTATACATATCTGTACAACTTTAAACCATCGTTTTGTCATTTAAACACCTTCCAACGACTCTACATCACAGACGTGAACCGTTCAAGTATTTATGCGTCAACGGTGTATCGCGTCGTCTTCTTGCAGGCCGGCCCACTACACACCTTTACTAAAAATGCGTTCAGACGCAACGCTTATAGCTTGAACAGTCATAACTTTTTTTACTGAAATGAACATAACAGGGTAAATCGTTTTGTTTAAGTTCCACCAATCTAGTGGATCTTGTTCAAAGCCAATTATTGGATTATTTAAGTATAAGTCCAATTCATTTTTTACATTTTGGCTAAGTGGAACTTCCTAAAACAATATAATTAAAATTTATTAAACATAAATTGAAAAATTTACATTCAAATTCTTACTTGGAAATTATCAGAATGATTATTTTCAGGAGAGCAAAAAATGAGTGACAGCCCAGTTTTTCTTTTTTTTTATGACACCTGTTGATTATGAATATTGTTAACATAACTGTCACCTTCGGTACTTTTGTACGTAGCTTCACAAAATTCACAAATGGTTTCCTTTAAAACTGATAAATCGTCATACTATATGTGTTCCATTTTAAACCTAGGATCTAATACAGTACATGTAATCAGAATCGTGTTATCTTGATAGCGTTGCTCTAGAACAGGGGTCGGCAACCCGCGGCCCATGGGCCGCATGCGGCCCGCGTAGCAATTTTATGCGGCCCGCGATAATAATTTATAGTTAGTTTAAAAATATTATACAACACGTTATCTTTGCCGATAAAAATTGGGATTTCTCACGAGAAGTTAGTTATACAATTATTGAACAAAAATAGATATTATGTATAGAAACATTGTATACGTTATCTACGTTTCGTTAAACATCGATAATAATTTATTATACAAAACGAAATACGAAATAGGTTCTAGAGTCTAGAACCTCAATAATAGTTCTGTACAAATTTTTAATTTGTCTTCTGTTGATGTTTATGTCTCCACTTTCATTGACTTCTGTTACGTCAGATAATTTTGATTTAATTGAAGAAATAACTGGTAGTATAACTGAACCCATGACATACGACTCTCCGGCCAAATTATCTGTTATTTCCCGGATTGGCTGTGTTATACAACTTAGATTTTTTAACACAATAATTTTAATAATAATAATTTACCTCCAAGTAAACAATAAGAAAATATTACGAATGACGGAAACAGGAAATGCACATTAACTAAATCGCACCAACAAACCGTTATCAGTTTATAATATAATGGTATTGTCAATATGAAAAACTAGAGTAGTGGGGTATTTTCTAAGATTTTTAGATTATAGAGGTTGCCTCATAGTCATATAAACAAAATAAAAACCCCGAACGCCGTAGCTTATCTAGTGACGTCACTGTTACGTGCCACCGGCTCGATTTCAAGTGTTGCAAGTCGAAGATGTATTTAAATTAAATAAACATGAGACTTTTAATACATTAATACATTTATTTTAATACTCAAAGTGTTAACAAAATTCTAATACAAAGTGACGTGAAGTTGCTTGTTGTTCCGTGACTAGAACTCATCTGAATTGTGGTCATTTTGGTCCCTCTTTTTTTTTTTTTTTTTTTATTAGAAAATAAGGCTTCAACATCACAGGTTATTAGCCTACCGTACATTAAATGTAAAAATAACAAAAAAAAGATATGACTTAGTATTTACAGAAATTTTTACATAATTACAATTTATTTATAAGATTTATTTTAGTTAAGAATGTAATGATTTTGGTGATGTTATTTTCATTTAGTGCTTCTTCCATAGTCGGTGGTATTTTAAGGTGGTATCTTATATCCAGGTACTTCGTGCATTCTTGGATTATGTGATGGATTGAAAGGTCAGTGTGGCATTCATCACAAGTGGGTGGTGGATTTTTGTTGAGGAGAAGTGAGTGGGTTAGGAGTGAGTGTCCGATTTTGCATCTTGTGATGACAACTTCCTGTCGTCTGTTGAGATGGTAGGGTGGGGTCCATTTTTTAATATCTTTCTTAATTGTTTTGAGTTTATTTAAGAGAGGAATTGTATCCCAAAACTTTTGCCATCTAGAGTAAGTTTTATGCTTGATGGATGATTTGATGTCATTTGTCGATAAGTCGGAGGATGTTGGATGAGGGATGATTCTAATTGCAAGGTTAGCTGCCTTGTCAGCAATTTCGTTACCGGTTATGCCTATGTGGGATGGTACCCACATAAATTCGATGTTTGAAGTCGGGGTTAATATTTTTTGTATGTTTTGAGAATATTCGTTGGAAGGTAAGGGATTTTTAAGAGCAAGTAGGGCACTGAGTGAATCACTTAAAATTAGGATGTGGTTTGATGTGATCGTTTTTGCAAATATGATTGCTTCATAAATGGCTTGGGTTTCTGCTGAGAATATACAAGTTTCTGGCGGAAGCTTGTGAAGTAGTGTGATATTGTTATGGGAGATTGCAAAGTCAACGCCTTGAGTGGATTTGGATGCGTCCGTATATATTTTAGTGAATAGCGGTTATTTGTCTTGGATAATTTCATGAAATGTTGAGGTGATAATATTAGGATTTGTGAGGAGTTTGCTTTGTTGTAGAAGTTCAGTATTGATATTGATTTGCCAAAGCCAAGGGGGATGGTTTGGGTATGTGTTTTAACAGCTGTACGTATATTGAGTTTTTTGATCAGTTGGAAGAAGATGTTATGTATTGATGGTAAGGGGTTTTTAATTGAGATCGTTCTATTTGTGCTTTTGTTATTGAAGAAGTTATTGAATCCTATGTGATTAGGAGTGCTTTTTCTTTTGATTCCATAGTTTAAGAGTTCTTTTTCTCTGAGTAAATCGAGGGGAAGTTCTCCAGCATGGCATAAAATGCTGTTTGTGGGGCTGGTTCTGAAGGCTCCAGTTGATAAACGAATTCCCTCGTTATGGATTGGGTCTAACATTTTTAAGAGATTTTCTTTGGCTGTAATGTAGATTTGAGAGCCATAATGTATTTGGGATAATATAAGAGATTTATAAACTGTATTGAGTGATTTCATGCTGGCTCCCCATGTATGGTGGGAAAGTGACTTAATAATGTTCATTCTGATTTTGCAGGTACTTTTGAGTCTTTTTATGTGTGGGGTCCATTTAAGGTTGTTGTCGAATATCATTCCAAGTATGCGGAGTGTTTTACAAACGGGTATCGGCGAATTTTTAAGATATAATTGTATGTTTGCATTAGGACTAATGTGAAAGCTAATACATTGACTTTTGCTTGCAGAAAATTTGAATCCGGTTTTATGAGAAAAGTCTTGGAGTAGATTAAGTGAGTTTTGTAGTATTTCTACTGTTGTTATGATGTTTTGTCCGCTGCAGTAAATGTGACAGTCATCGGCGAATAATAAGTGTTTTGTGAATTTTGGAATATTTTTAAAAATGTCGTTGATGGCCAATAAAAACATAGTAACACTGATAACAGATCCTTGAAGGAGTCCGTTTTCAGTTTGGTGAATTTTTGATAGTTCTGCGTGAGCTCTGACTTGAATTTTGCGATCATTTAGGAAATTTTGTAAGAATAGAAACATTTTGCCATTAATGCCACTTTTTTGGATGATTTTGAGGACTCTATTTCGCCATACCATATCATAGGCCTTTTCTAAGTCTAAAGATATTAGTATGAGGTGTTGTTTTTGATTTTTCGCATTACAGATATCAGTATGGAGAGTGGAGAGTATGTCAATAGTCGAGTGGTTTTTGCGGAAACCACATTGTTCCTTAGTTATTAAGTTGGATGTTTCTAGATGCCAAATGAATCGTTTATTGACCATTTTTTCCATGGTTTTTGCAAGCGTATTAATAAGAGAAATAGGTCTGTAGTTGATAATATTGAATTTGTTTTTATTTGATTTAGGAATTGGTATAATGATCGCATTATGCCATTGGTCAGGATAAATACCTTTGTCCCAAATGGTATTATATATTTGGAGGAGGAGATCATGACCTATTGTGGGGAGGTTTTGTATAAAAGAAAAAGGTATTTCGTCAGGACCGGGGCTTTTGCTTTTACATCCAGATAAGGCATTGAAGAATTCATTTCGATTGAATGGCGCATTAAGGTGGTTGTCGTGTTGGAGGAAATTGGTTTCAAGTTCAATTTTGAGATTATCTTCAACAGTATTTTTGAAATTTATGAATTCTGGGTCATAATTAGTGCAGTCACTATTTTTTTTGAAATGAAGTGCGAAAGCTTCGGCTATATCTGAAGGAAGTGTGAGTGTATTATTGTTGGAAAGTAGATTGGGAGGAAGTGGTTGGTGGTTTATGCCCTTGATGGATTTAATTTTATTCCACATTTCAGTTGGAGATGTATTGGAGCTTATTGAGTTGGTGTAAATTTGCCACGATTCAGTTTTACTTTTTTTTGTAATAAATCTAGCTTGGGCACGTGTTTTTTTTTAGGTTTATATGGTCAGCCATTAGTTTGGTTTTTTTGAATCTGTTTAATGCTTGTTTATATAAATTAATTGCGTCATTACAATCTTTATTCCACCAGGGAACTTTTTTTCTTTTTTGTTGTGTATTTGTTTTTCTAATAGTCTTGTTAGCAGCTTCTAATATAATGTTGCAGAATTTGTCAATGATCAAGTTAATTTGAGTTTGGTTCGTTGTGAGATGAAGATTAATTAGATTCTCAATAAGATTTTGTGATATAATATCACTGTATAAGTTCCAATTTGGATTTTTGAGGCACCATCGGGAGCGTGGGTGGATTTTAGGAGATTCGTCAAGTATTTTTATGGAGATAGGCCAATGGCCGCTGGTGCTGTGAGGACTTTCCAATCGGTTTTAGGAGCGAAAGCACTGTTTGATATTGTGAGATCAATGGCCGAGAAGGAGTTGTAGGTTGCATTGTGGCGTGTGTATTCCCCGGTGTTGAGTAATGTTATTTGATCATTTTCTAAGAATTTTTCCACGGTTTTACCTCTGGGATCAGTAAGATTAGATCCCCAGATATGGTTTCGGCTATTAAAGTCGCCGAGAAAGAGAAAAGGTTTGGGTAATTGTTTGATGATATCATTTAGATCATTAAGCAAAAGATTAGTACTATCAGGTAAATAAATGTTGCAAATACATAAGGGAGTTTTGAGGTGTAAAGTGATAGCAATAACTTCTAATGGAGATTGGATATGGATTTCGGTGCTATCAATGAGATTGTTTACGAAAATTGCTACTCCTCCGCTTGCACGGAGATGTGTTTGGCGATTTTTGAAAAATCCTTTGTATCCTTTTATGGTAAAGGTGGTATTTGGTCGTAAATTTGTTTCTTGGAAACAGAGGGCGGTTGGTTGGAGGGCTTTTAATCGGTGAATATCGATATTGTGTTTGGCTAAGCCGTTTATATTCCATTGAATGATATTATCCATGGTAAGCGATAACAGAAAATATATAGTTAAGGTTTGTGTGATTTTTTCGTTTTGTTTTATTGGGCGTATTCAGATTTGGATTAAACTTTATTTGAGAGGTTGGGTTTGAAAAAGTAGATTTGAAAGTTTTGTTAGTCGTAATTTCAGTAATTTGACTTTTATGTTTGGACGAATTTTTTCGATTATGTCCATTACGGTTGGTATATCTGAGTTTGTGTTTTCAATCAGTGCGTGGATATTTATTGCTTTGTTGTTGAAATTGTCCAGGATGTATTTAAATTGTATGTAAGTGATTGGTGAGGAGCCATTTGTGGTGAAGTATTCGATAATAGGTTTTAAATTTTCGTCCAAGTTTGTATCCAGACTGCTAGAAGAATTTGATCGGGATTGTATTTTAGGTTTCTTGATAGTTTTTTCATTTTTAGTGTTAATGGATGAAGATAATAATATATTTGGGGAGTCAAGGAGTTTAGTTGACGATGAATCTCACATCAGTCTTTTATGTGTTTCATTGGGGGTATGTGACAGCAGTGTATCATTGGGATGATTTAGGGTTGAAGAAAAAAATTTGTTTTCTTCAGTGTCTTCGGTCCAATCAGTTTCGGTTTTTTCAAAAGGTATATCAAGCTGTGGGCTTGTGGGAGGGGGTGTATTTTCCATTAATTCGGTATGGTTTATAGGCGGGTCTTCGTGTTTGTTTAATTTGTTTGGACTAGATGGTATGGGCATATTTTTTGATTTATCATCAACGTTATTTTTGCAATTGTTTGTAGTATGGCCAGTAGCTTTGCATAAAAAACAAGTAATTTTATCGTCAGTGAAAAAGATTCTAAATTGTGACTCATTTTGTGTAATTAATAACGAGTTTGGGAGTTTGGGAATGTCTTCGTGTTTGAGGTATATTTGTCTACGGAAACTCATTATATACTCGTACCCTTCAATATTGATTCCAGCTTTGAGGTGGTTAATTTGAAATATGGGCAATATATCTTTGTTTTTTAGGGCGTCGGTAATTGCTTGGTTGGGTATAGAAGGGCATACGTTGGATATAATGAATCTTTTGGCCGGGTTTAATAATCTGCGTATTGGTATATTTTGGTCGTTGATATTTATTGATTGTGTTGTTTGCATTAAATTATCAAGTATTTGTTTACTGGACAAGAAGACACAGAAGCGGATGTTTTAAATTCTAGAAATAAATGTAATATTTTTTGGGGAGACAATTTTTCCAATTACAAGTATGTACTCTTTTTGAGGTATACCATCAATTGAATTGAAGACTAAGGCTTGTTCGCGGCTAGGCGTCTTTTCCATAGCGACAGCAGATGCGAAATTTATACTATTGTTCGTAGTATTTAATGAGGAGTTTATCGGTTGGTCATTAGTGGATGTATTTATATTTATGTGAGGGACGATAGTGTCTGCGGTGAGCGTGTTATCGCTGGACGGTGTGGTTAGAGTGGTGGGTAGAGGAGAAGTCTTGATTGCGATGCGTGTAGTATGATTAGTCGTTGAGGTGGTGGGGCAGCGAGTATTACGGTCGGTGCCTGTCACTACTATGTTTTTGTTTGATTGAAGAGACGACGTAGTATTATATGAAGATTTATAAGATGATGTTGAATTAGTAGATGGTGAGGAAACATTTTTGGTTATGAGTGTGGGGTAAGAAATATTAGAAGTAGATGTATTTGAACGATTATGTGTGGGATTTTTAGGCGAAATGCCCGTTGGATTTCTATTCATGGCGAAGATATGGGCAGATAGGCTAAGTATTAATTAAAGCATATTACCTTTCCAAATGTCGACGTGATTATTGTGCTATCGAAAAGCTATAAAACGTACAATGCGATAAGCACACGTGTTGCACGGTCGGCTGTTAAACACGAACTGTGGGTCCCTCTTTTATATGGATTGATTGACGTCATTGGACTTGTTGTTTCGGCATTTATTCCTTATTTAGCAATAGGCCATTGTTCGTTTGACCTGCTTCATTAATCTGTAGATTACATATTTTAATGTATATCACTGGTTTATGTCCAATTAATTAAATGTAGTTTAAATGTGTTTCTAGAAATATAGATTACATATTTTAATATATATTACTAGTTTAACTTAATCAAATATAGGTGTGCAATACCTGTGATATTGTGTTACGCACAATTCTATTTATACATGTTTCTAGAAATATGTGATAGCCCACAACATCACTGTAGTGTACAAATGTCAGGAGTCGGAACTTTGGGACTTCAGGAGAAAGCCGAGTCGCATTGGAATTGTAATAGGAACCTAATCGAATAGCTAACAAAAACAAACAAATAAATTAAATTACCCTCCAAGTTCGGAATTAAAATTCATGGTTTTTCTTACACTTTGTTTTACAATTATTTTTATGAATAAATACTTTTTTTAACACGTTGAATACCTCGATGTAATCGACGTGCATAGCCCGTTTAGCCGCACCTAAACTAGACCGTGCACAACATCGGTCGACTACGTGTCGACATCGCGACGCGTCGGCCAGTAGCGCTAGACCGTAATTTTTACAACCTATATTCATTATTATTTATTATTTGATAAATGATAAATATAATAAATTTATAAATAAATCGTTTTGTTGAACTTATGTACGAGTATTGAATATTATGAAATAAAGTATACTTAAAATTCAACTGAGTTTTATAATTTTAATTATACTTATTTGTAAAATGAATCAAGTTTCGCTGTACAAAAACTATATTTATATAAAATTATATGTGATAAGTAGTAACTATTATAACCGTGTCTGTTTACAAGTCATTAAGACATAAACCAAGAAATAAGCTACAAAAATACATCATCGCGGCAGATCGCCTTCATCGACGGTTTCCAGAAAAAGAATAACCATTGCTAAAAATAAACGAAAACGAAATCCAAATACACCGTATAAATGAAGACGTTTCATTGAATAAAGACAGATAAAAAGGATATACTACATATAGAAAAGATTAAAATAAATTGAAAATAGCCATGTTTTTCATTATAATTCATTTATTATTAAACTTTTTTCTTCGATTATTCGATTATTCGATTATTTTAATATTGTTAAAAACAATCGATTAATCCAATAATCGATTAAAATATTCAATTAATCGCACAGCCCTACTCAGTGTACCAAATATGTTATCGATGAACAGGCAAAATCAACAAATAGAATTGTACTTAGGCTACCTCCATACCACTGCGAGCTGAATCCTATCAAATTAGCATGGGCCACGGTAAAACATCACGTTGGATGAATAATAAGACATTCAAATTACCAGAAGTAAAAACATTACTGTGTGATGGCGTGGAGCGAGTAACACCCCAAATGTGGAAGGATTTTATCAATCATGTTACGAAAGAAGAAGATAGATTCTTTCAAATTGATTTCATTAGTGAAGAGATTTTGGAATCGGAAACTTCACACGTACTTACCATTACCGGAGACACTTCCAATTCCGAATCTAATTTTTAATTATGTATTTTATTGTTAAACTATTTTTTTGTAGATAGTATGTGTTATTAAAATTTAAAAATTGTATGTATGGTATTTGTAAATATGTTTTAAATTATAAATAAATGTAGAAAATTTAAAATAACTGTTATTGTTATTTATACTTAAAATGGTATTATTATTATTATTATTATTATCCAGCGGAACGGTAGTGGCGCGAAGCTAAAAAAAAAAAAATAGCGGAGCGGTCACGACCGTAGTACATTACACGAGTCAGGGGGTCAATTCTTGAAATCATACGACTAAATCTCGCATGCGACATAAGTCATACATTTTATCGATTGTGACAAATTTTTATCGCATGCGACATACAATTGGTATTCTTGAATTGAAATCGATAAGATTTTATCACTTGTCGAATGCGATAAAGTTTATCGAAGGAACCACTACAATAACAACACAAATCTAGATTTTAACCTCAAATAAACTGGAAACTTATATAAATTATTATTTTATTCCTTTATGACTGAATGTTATCAACGATAAATGTATCATACAAGGTGGATATATATATCCACCTTGGTATCATATAAGTCAATAGTTCCTATTGACCTATTATTCTAAAATCACGATTCACGGTTCATACTTCATACTACCTATTAGATTAGTTCAAGCCATTACAACAAGCCATTCATTCAATTACAAACAAGTAACATCATACTAAGTTAAAAAATGTACTAAATTACCAATAACATAGGTTAAACATAGGTCAATTAATTCCTTAACAATGTCTTTTATAAGCCTTAAGTTTTTTACAAATAAACGATCTGAAAATGTAAAAGAATTTGTCATATTTTCTGGATTGTGAGTTTGCCTTTCATAATATATATTATGATTTTCGTGTTCTTCGACGTTATTAAGGGGATTGGAAGCGGTGATTTAATAAGGGGCCGTGTATAGGCAATTCAATGTTTTATTCACGTTACGCAGTTTGTTTGTGTGCAAAGTAAATTATCATTAGTGTGCGTTGACACGGTCGGAATCCGTCGTACAGCCTCGTCATGTCTGTGGTGGGGAGCGAAGCATGGTCGACAACGCAAGCCACGTAGATATTATTATTATTATTATTATTATTATTATTATTATTTTATTATTATTATTATTATTAGGTATTATATTTTATATTATTACTCATTCCAACCGCGCACCAAAACCATTTGTCAATCATTACTTTTGAGCCACAATATGACTTACGTGAAAAGCTTTGATATCTTGTTGAGTTATCTAATGTCAATATTTTTTTTTTTTTTCAGTCGAAAGTGGAATACTCTTTATATAGATTACACTTGCTAATAAAAATTATATACTTAATCGTTATAAGTAATAAAGAAATTTATTTGTAAATTACTACAAGTTCACGTAATATACACGTTTTATATACACTTCGAATCAAGTACAAAATTATGAAGTCCAAGCTCAAATTGAATATGATGGAGAAATAATTTCTAATATCATGTGGTTGAGGTAAAATTCTGATAAAGGTATTTCCATTTTACCTTTCCAAAATAAATCATCTCGTTCAATTAAATCAACCAACATTCCTAAAAAAAATTAATTCAATGATTACGATGTCTATAGTACTTTTATCAATGTAAACATGTAAATAATTTAAGGTATGATTATGTATGTTTACCTTTAGGTGTCCATACTACAAAATAACAAAATTTCCTTTGCGTAATGTGTAGTTGACCCTGTACTTGAAAATAATAATCATGGCTATTCTTCAAAACTAATTTGTTGTCTTTTTGTTCTAAATATTTAATTTTCTTCTCCTTGTATGCATTTTCCGGCGTTAAATCTCTTATTGAAAAAGGACATTTAATTTCTATTATTGAATTATCTCCAATAAGTCCGTCAGGTGATGCCGCTAAATAAGGTAGTGTAGGATCAACAAATAATCCAGCAGTAATCACTTTGAATTTGTATAATGATTCGAATTGCTCTTTCGCGACAGGTTCAAATTGTATACCGTAACTTTATATATTGTAATATACAAATATATATTTAATTATTACATTTTTTTCAAAACATAATAGTATAAATTATTTTAAATTTTACCTGGTAGCAGTTGTTCCATGAAAATATTGTGATGCATATAAAATTGAAACAATTGTATTTTTCCGGTTTGTACTTTTTCGAAGCTTACATACTTTGCCAAAATTAGATGCTGTCAGCCTGTATGAACGTTCCCTCTTCCACTCTTCACATTGTGATTGTTCAGTAGTTCGACGTTCTAATTTATTAATATCTTGTAAGCTAAGTTTTAACCGCGATAACATATCTAATTTTTGTTCCTCAAATTCTTCACGAGAAAGTATTAATGGCTTACATCCTAAACTTTCATTTACAGCACCATAATCTTCGTCGGGTCCATCTATCAATTTTTTTTTGGTTCGAGAACTACATAAAATATTTAATTATGTAAAAGTAAATTTTAAAAAATGTATTTAAAAAAATGTACTTGAATGCTTGAAGTGGTTTTCTTATTTCTTTTTGTTTTTGAGATTTAATGTTTTTTAATATAAACGCTTTTGTAAATTTTCCTGGACTATAATTGGTTGCCTTTTTATGCAATTTTCGTAAATATTCCGGCCCATAGTTATAAAAAGTCAGCGCAGTATGACAGCGAGTCGTATAAGAACCTTTAATTTTAAAATGAGATGCGTAATTATTTTATTATAAAGTATAATATGTTTAAAAATTAATTTAGTTAAATCACCTCTAAATGAAAAGTTTATCCTTTTTCCTCCTATATATTTCGCCACAATACTATTGTATGATTCGACTGCATTGTTATTGACGTGATAAACTAAACTTTCTGAATGATATGCCACTAAATTTATAGATGCTATAATATCGTTCCAAATACCACATTCTTGCATTTTTGGAACTAAATTTATATCAGTATCATTTTTTCTTGTACAAAAATACCTAAAATAACATTAAAACATTATTAGGTGTATCTCAAACGTTATTGTGAGAGTAGGTACAGTAAAAAAAATGTACTATTCTTACATATCACATTTTTCATGAGAACCAAATACATGATAAGGTCCGTTCGTAATATCAATTTTTAATAATTTTGTTTTCTCGTTATGAGCAATTTTCATATTTTTTCTAAATAATATAGCTTTAGTCACTGCGTATCTGCATAGAGGAATAAAATTAAAAAATATTGTTTAATCATAAAAATAATGATTATATATATATAACTACCTTAATCTTAACACATTTTCTTTTATTTTCGTTCGTATAAATCCTGGCACAACTTTACCCATTGAACTTTTTCTTTTTGATGACATATCTTTCAAGCGGTTGCAATAATTCCTTAAAATGTGGTTCGTACATTCTACTTTTTTTACAATCACATTATTACCATAAGGTTTTTCCAGCTGTATTTTTTTCATTACGCTACTGTCTCCATCTCCAATTAGGTGGCTATAAATTAAATTATTAGTTTTTAAACTTTGAACGAAACCTTGGACAATTATGTCTGCTTCCATTGCTGTCGATGTTCCGCTCCAATTTTTGTAACAAACATGATTTTCTGGTGTTTTTTGCATATTATCTGCTTTATGGCATATCGAACAGTATTTATTACGTACACCTAAGTATAGCACTTTCTTGGTTCTATAACCGACAATACACCCCTAAAAAATAATAAAATTAAAATAATGATTATAAACACAGAAGATATTACGTTTTAATAACAATAAATAACTTACAACGCCAGACATTGCATTATAATTTGGTCTATAGGACCTTTTAGACCAGGCACCATCAGCAACTACAGCTATCATCGGAACACCATCTTTATTTACATTACCATTTTCGACAGCTAATCTAGCTTCTTCTTTAGCTGCATCTTCACATGCTTCCAATGCAACTTTATGTGTAAGCTCTCCAATATCTTGGTGTAATTTTTGATACAATGGATTACTTAAACATGGCATATTCAATATAGCAGAAAACTGTTGTATTTGTGAATAACCTTGACCAGTATTCACTGCAGATGACACTATGGCTAAATTTATGGACAAAAGTGTACTATTTTGCGGTTCAGTGGGTATAATCTCTTTTTTATGACACATTTTGCAAATAAAGACGAATTCACTAAAAAAACCAATCTTTTTTTCACATAAAAATCTTAAATCGGAAAATGTACAGTTGAAACCCTCATGTTTGATTTTTGCAATAGTATCAAACACAAATTTTATGTCTACTATTCTTCGACCTTCAATTACGTAAATTCTAAATAACACATATTATATGTACCTATATATTTTTATACAAAATAATATATTAAAAATTGATTTACTCTTCTGTTTCATCATGCGTTTGTGTGTTTGATGTTGATGGACAAATAATTTCATCATTAGAAATTGAGCCTGCATTTTCCTTAAACATACAATATCATTGAATATATATTATCAATGTTTGAATACAAAAAACAATTGCTTCTATAATATATTATTATGATGAAAATTAAAACTTACCATAATGTAATTGGAATTCAAACGCCATTTTAATAGCGCATTAACATTGCCCTTGTGTTTTTTCAGTTTTGATAACGATAACTTTTTTTTTTTAGAATTACCCATAGTGTTTTATTTATTTTTCAAAATATTTTATAAAGAAAACAGAATCATTAATAAGTTCACTGTAACTATACAAAGCAAATGTGGTAATAATATTATCAAACGTCAGAAAATATAATAATCATTATTACATCATCCAGTATCTATTTTGTTTTAGGAATATTGTCGATAATATCTATAAATAATTGATGTTTGACAGTCACGTGCCGAATCGCCTAGTTTGTACACTTTCGCACGCGCACACACATGTCACTACAAAACTGCTACTGTTTAAAACAGAAGGCATAGCTAATTTCCAACGTACCGATTAATCTAGTGACACGATAAGAATTCTGAAAACAAATTTGAATTTGTCATCAAGTCTTCTTGAGATCGACTTTCCCACATTTTTAATTTTTTGATTAAAACTTTTCCAAAAATTGAAATATGTCAATTTTTTAATTACTCTTTTTTAATATATCGTTTTTAGGATTTTAGGAAGGTAATATTAAAAATATGGGAAAGTCGATCTCAAGTAGACTTGACGATAAATTCAAATCTGTTTTCAGAATTCTTATCACTTCATTATATCAATCGGTACGTTGGAAATAGAACACCTCTATAATCCTATGTTTCACGTGTGTTAGACAAAGACAGAAAATCGTCGCTTCCAATCCCCTTAATGGCAAACAAATGCCATATCTTCAAAATTAGCTATTCTAATAGTACATAGCAGCGGTTCCCAACCTTTTTAGTAGTGCGGACCACCAATTTCGTAGAAAATCTTTGAGACCCACCAATAGTTATATATGTGTAATGTGCACATACGTCAGTTATTATAATTTTTTTATTAAAAAACAATTGTTTATCAAAAAAAAAAACTTTATTGAACCAGATTATTCAAGAGTTAAACAATTTAATGTAATTTTAGATTGTCCCCCACGATAGAATCAATATCTTGATTAAAAATGAATAGTTTTAGCCTTAAATCACTCAAAATTCAATTTATTCCAACATTTATTTTTAAAAAAATTAAAGTAGAAAAAGCTCGTTCACACAGACACACTGGTTGTCAAAATATAGCCCATCAAATTTCTAAGTGAAATTTTAGAAATTGCTGGAAAGTCTTGCCGAATATTTAACTAGAATGGTAATAATGGTTAAGTTTTGAAAAACAATTTTAGTCTGATCACATGAAAATTCAATCAACGAATCTTCTTCACTTGCTGATATTTAAGTAAATATTAATATTTTAAAAATATATGTGAGTAATGTTAATATAATATGGTTCACGAACCATGGGTTGGGAACCGCTGGTAACATTTTCAAGCTTATAGCCACATTACTTTTGGAATTATGAATAAATAATTAAAATTTGAAATGTGAAAGTCTTATTTACAGCGTATTTTTACCATTTCTCTCATTTTCCTCACATCTAGAAAAACTATTAAGATTTAAAAAAATGGCCCGTCTAAAGTACTACCACATGCTAATTTAAAATCTAAAAAAGATCCTAAAAAATTTTTGAACAAGTATTTTTATCCGAAAAAGTGTTTAACAAATAAAATACAAACATAATTATAAAACCATAATATTTTTCGCTTCAGTTAGAATCTAAAAGTGATCATGTAACATTTGTGTTTTCAGTCAGGTAATTCATTATACGCACAATAAAAATATAAAATCAAAGTGAACAATTTAAATTTAGAAATATTCATATATTTACCAAATATTTTAGTAACTGTTGATTGTACGGTTTTCGGGTGTCTATAACCATTAAGAAACATGAAAAAGATAGAAGAGCTTCATCACCCCCAGTTTTTTCATCGAAATTGCACCCCTGATTATTATCTAATATTTTTAAATGCGTATAAATCACAAATAAGTATATATAATATATAATAGCGCACGCTATAAAAAACTATAAAAAAACTTTTAGAAATCGCTTAGGACAGAGAAGTACAATATAATTGTGAATCTATACAGTGGAATCGTTTTTTATAACATTGATTTTGACGCTCGGCTTCCGAGTAATATCGTTACGAAAAACAGCCAAGAACGACGTAAGGATTGAAAAGGGGAATGTGGAAAACGGTGCGTGTCGAAAATCGCTTTTTTCGCGCTGCTGCAGCAGGGCGCGTGTGATGCAATAACGAGCCTCAGTGAATAATAATAATAATAATTAAGTTTTGTATAAATTAAAAAAAATAATATTTTATAATATTATTATTACGGCGTGGTTAAAATCAAACGGATGCTTAAATTTAGATACGGTGGCACGATCCTATTAAACTTGAATAAATATTATATTCTGTAATAATATATATTTTAAATAAACTAAGATATATAATATAAAAGTATATAAGAATGTACAAGTTTATATAAGTATATAGGTATGAAGCGGCGCTTTTTCCAGCACTAGTTATTCGATGCAATCTCCACGCGACACGGCACGTACATATAAAAAGAACGGATCGACAATACCGAATACAAATCAAACGCGGCGGCGGCGGCGACGTTGACGGATTTGGGGTTGTCGTGTCTCCCAATGATAAACGACCGTTTAACCGGCGGCTGTCTAGACCACGGGGCCGCCCTTGCACAACAATAATGGCCGAAGCGACGAAGGGTGGCCTGTGAGCAAAGGCGGCGGAGGCGGCCTGTCAATCATTGTGCGCGCGACCAAGACGACCGCGAAACCGTACGAAAATGTACCCGCGAGCGTAGGTAAAAATCATTTACGCGGGAGCGGGATCAATATATTTAGGTAATTATTATTATTTTTATTACTTATTTATTCACTAGCCAGGGTTTTGGCAATTAAAGGTGGTAGAATTCCAAAACCTCCCTTCCTACGTCACTGTATGTGTGTATATGCCGATACGTCTGAATTGTCATGAAGTACTATCATAGAAATGTTTATGTGTGAAACGATCGTCTCCTTTCACTCGGCGCATTCATATCACACCTCATACAAGATTATCGATGACAATATCTAGCAGAATAGTTATGCGTACACCGCTGATAATAATCGATTTATATTTTCAAACGGTCCTTTATTTTTCCGAAGAAAGACGAATATTTACAAACTGAGTTCAAAGAAACTTTTCTCTTGCTTCGCACTGATATTAATAATCAAATTTGTTTTTATTTTATTAATGTTTTGTCTATATTAAATGGTAATTTATAATTAAAATGTATCGTTTTTTAACTCTCTATCTCCAACATAAGCAAAAGCTTACAAGAGATGGATAAATCAATTTCATTTTTTAATATATAATTTTGTCTATTTTTCTGATTTAAATAAAAAAAAAAAAAGTAAACAAAAATGAATGTAACAAGTAATGTATCCGTAGAAATATTTACAAAGCTTGACGGGTTGATTGAAGGGAGCGTCCAATAACGCTACTTCAGGATATTATTATTGTTTTTGCGTTATATACTAGTTTATATATTATTGTATATGCAATAATTAAAAATCGTTGTACAATTGAATATACGAGCAGATTGTTATAGGCCGGCATCACACTAGAACCGACTACGTGCGACTGCTGACTAGGTAAGACAATAGGACGACTGGTGGTATAGCTTGAATTCTCACATTGGTGCATACTTGTTGGAAACGTTGACTGTAGTTATTGTGAATATTTTTCCTATAGTAAATTTTTTTTATATTTTTATACCTACCACTTTTATAATTTTTCTCGTATAACAAACTTTTTGATAACACGAGTGAGTTCTTTGTTTTCACAAGCATTATTTTTCTTGAATTAAAATAATTAATTTTTCAGTATCTTCAATGTTATCCGTGATTTTTCTTTCAAAAATTCATTTTTAAAAAAAGCTTTCATTGTTTGAAAAATAATTACCAGCTTAGTTTAGTTAAGCCGTATAAACCGATCGAACGAAAACCCGGACTAGATGGTAATGAGTCGCAGGTAATCGCACGTAATCGCACAACCAAATCGGATTTTATCTGAGAGCGATGTAACATTCTCATAATCGGGATAATTTGCGCACAGTCGGTTCTAGTACGAACCAGTCTTGATGGCATTTTTTACGGCATTAGTGTATTTGTAATATTAATAAACACGAAATGGAACACGAAATATACGTTACACGATAATATATAACGATTATGCTTATCGATGTATTAAAATATGTAAACCAACATCATCTAAAACAGTGGAACTGCGAATTCTTAATTATTTTTTCGAATACAATCTACGACCATTTCCGATTTTGAGATCGTTTTACAAAAACAACGATTTCAGATTTAAATATTTCCGCTCCGGTGTGTCCTTTCTAACCGCAGTAGGTACTATATTCACGTATTTCACACCGAATAACTACTGCCCCCGCCTGTCACCAGAATTCTTATCGTGACCTCGTAATTTTTGGCCCAAAAGTGTATTTTTTCCTATTTCCGACGACGAGCGCGCACCACCAATGCCAGCGGGAATCAAGTTGGCAGATATTATCCACATCGGAGAGGGGTAGATATATAATACATCTACGGGGTGAAAATGCGGTGCTTATACATGCGCGCGCTCGCTGCTACGATCCCAGGGTTCACGGCGGGTACGTCCCTCGGCGAAAAGTTTCTGAGGGGCGAACGCTGTTCCGGCCACGTCGCTGCAGCAGTCGCGCCGGCGTTACCATGGCGACCGCGGCCAGGGATTTTTATTGTTGTTATTGTTGTCGCCGTGTCGAACGCGGCCCACAGTAGTCCGAAATGCAATTTTAGACGGACAAAATTATTTTATTTACAATATGTTTTACTTATGTAATTTAATGTATATTTAAATAATTATTAAGCAAGATATGTGTTGAAAATGTATTAAAATGAAAGGAATTTAATTTTTAATTATTATAATTATAATAAATAATGTATTTTTCTGACTATAATAATACATTATTTTATTCGGAATCACTGTCATCGTCACTATTATTGTCGGAGTCATTATTTTCGTCAGAATCGATTATCATTAGAGCTCTCATATCTTCATCCAGCGGTTTCATATTGATTTTCGAATTTTTTTTAGCTAGAAATGTAGGGATCCAAAGACACAAGCAGCATATGGGCTAAATCCTAATTTTATGAGACTTTGTTTTGTGTGTATTATTTTTTCTTATATTTCTGAAATTTTTATTCCGGGCCTCTTGTGCCTTTTCCGACAACTGGCCTATAAAATAAACATTTTTGTTGCTACTTTGTTTTGTTATATTATGTAATCATCCTTAAAATTTCAAATACTATGAAAACTGACCAATAGGTAATAAAGCAGAACGTATTACGTCTGTACCATGGATTAAAATTTTATGAACCGAAGCAGGCGTGTAATACCATTGGTACAATGATACAAAAAGTTCCGCAGTCTGCAAAGTATAGGCTAACCTAACGGCCGCGGCTGTGTCAACGCTGTACCCCGGTCACCGCCGCCTTCGTGAGTCACTGCTTTACGTGCAAAACGCAAACGATTTCGGCAGATATGTATTCATTCCAACACAGCTGTTCACTTTATGGTATACATAACGCGTACACACGCCTCTCGCCCGTCACATGCAGCGCACGTTCCATCCCATGTAAAATCCCCTGTAAAAACGTTCCCTTATTCTTCGCTTAATCACGTGCCGTATTAGCAACACTACGAACATCTATACAATTCGTCACCTAAGTAATCCATGTACATATATATACGAATCGATGATTGCAGAAACGCCACGAGTCATATATGTATTTTATTAAATATATTACCAAAAACGTACCTATACTAATCGACGTTCGAGTGTTTTCTATGCGTTATATGTAAAAACGTCATTAGTTATACTTTATTCTTTATCAGATAAATAAACAATAATAATTGGTGTTTTTACACTAAACGCATAGAAAACACATGACCGTTATACGTTTTTAACAATATCTCAATTTCATAAAATATGTGACTCGTGACGTTTCTGCAACCATCGATTCGTATATGTATTTACGTATACAGTTAAAATAGTTACCGCTCACTCGTCATTGAACGCTACGTCTCAAAAATAACAAAACGCGTGAACTCGAAATTCGATATGGTATACCGAGTCCCTCCAATGGCGGTTATACACTGCGCGTAGTGTGTAACCAGCTCAACGCTCCAGATCAGGATGGTCAGATTCGCGGCCCTTGGTCTTCTTTTCCGCCCCTATTAAGAAGACATAACACGTTTTAATTTTTATGATTAAGTCGGTGATTGCCGTCTTGTACACAGATTATTAAAAAAAAAAAAAACCTTGTTATTCAAAATAGAACTATAGCTTGGCGTTACGAGAAGAATGTGGTAATACAGTTCATTACGTATAACAGCGTCGTAACGCGTCGGCATACTACAACGTTCCTAGTGGAAAGGAACCATGCGCAATAAAAACTAGTTTTCGTCCAAATGACTGGGCACTTTTATTCTGAATAAACTATAGAATAATTGTTCCGGGAAGTTTATCGATAGAAATAATCTCAGCGTACACAAATACTCATATTATATATATAATAGAAATATAAAATCCAAATACCACTGACTCACTGATCGCTGAATCTCAAAAACTATTCAACGTACACACCTGACATTTGGAAGTCTTTCACCGAGTAATAAGAAAGGATTTTTCAAAAATCGCATATTTAAGGGTCGAAACACTTTTGGACTGGATGCATATGTTACGGTAAAAGATGAATATTGGTGAATGTCGTTATTCTCCGGTGAATGACGTCTTTTACTAAAATGATTCAATTATGTAGGTAAATGATGTAAAAAACCAGATTTTAAATTCAAATTCACCGGTCATTTATGTCATTTACCAAAACTAGTGGTAAATGATGATAAATCTCAAATAATACACTGGTTTTTTTACTATAGGTATGTACTATTTATAATAATGATTTATTGTTAAAATAAAAAAATAATAAATTACGTGCATATTACAAATTATTTATTTGTACAATTTTGGTTACTATGACATTTTGAACTGCACAACATTTCCACTGCATTGCAAGCACATTTTTTAGTACCACAACCAGTTTTTCAGTTGCATCGATTAAATCCTTGATGACCAGCTATTCCATGTCCTGCTGCTTCTCTTAATGTTATTTCCCTGTCTTTAATTTTTTTGATGACTTCATCTAGCTCTAGAAATTTTTATTTACATGGAGAAATTTGTGCTCGTTTATATTTATGTTTCAACACCCCATATTCTGTACCTGGTTCAAACATTCGGGTATTTATTTTATTTAAATTAAATAAACATTATCAAGTTAAAATTGGCTTACATAATTTATACATGTCATCTTCGTATGAAATAATAACAGCAAGTAAATTACTCGGAGAACCTCGTGCTCAATCAGCATCTGGTATTGGGACACGAACAGTTGTACCGACATGTCGCGACATCAAGCTTTGAACATATTTTTAGGCTTTAAATTTATTCTGCATACTTAAATACTAAAACTGAATCTAACTTTTATTATATTTTGTTCACTGGTGACACAAATTTTTACAAATAATATTATAAAACACACATTCGTAGCAAATATAACTTGCTATAATATACCCGTCGATACTAACTAATAAACTAAAAGATTATCTCATATTATTACTCGGGTTATCGACGTTATTTCTAGTTGGGATTTTCGTTTATCTATCTACTTCCATCATGATATTTTTAACTAATGAAGCTGATCGTTCACACCGACATAAAAGTATTAAACATCATTCTCCAATTAAACTGGTGATTGACGACAGTAACCGGAGAATGTCTGCATTTACAACGTTTACCAATTTTTAGGTAAATGATGTCATTTACCGGGGAATGACGTCTTTTACCACGTTTACATCATTCACCGTAACACATACATTTTTCAATTTTTGGTTACCTAGGAAATATTTGATTTTTTTAATATGTTGATTTTAATAATCACCGATTAAGAGTTATGTAAATTATTAAACTATATAACAACTTAATCAAAGCCATAATTTTAAACGGAAAATTATAGGTGAACAATGTTCACTGAACATGTACTATTACCACGCATCTCAATGACTCCAACAGATAAGCCATTGGAATTCAAACTTTTGGAGTTTTCAGTGCGACTCGCTTTTGCAATGATTTTTAAAAAATTACAAGGACAATTAAAACAAGTGTGTGGACTGAATTTTGAAAATTTATGCTTCTCACATAACTGTGTGTGGCCTGCTCACGCGTCAGAAAACCTGATTTATTTGTGTACGCACCACAAAAGGAAAAACAAAAAATACTGTGTAATCCAAGTACACTTCAATGAATAGCATTTATTTAAAACATTGAATTGTCAGACTATTCTCAATAAAATGAATAAATAAAATAATTATAATCCAAAATAAATTGAACATTGTTGTAAGGATATTAGTATATGCTTAAATATAGTAAACGGTAGAGCAAGGCGAGATAGACATGGCTATATTTTATATTTACTTATTTAATATATAACAAATTAATATTTCAACCATTACTTCGGGTGATTTATATTTAAAAAGACATAGGTTCAATGGTAACACCCAAAAAGAGTTGAACACTCAACATTTTCTCAACGGACAACGTCAGGTATTACTCATTCATTGATCATCGCTACATTTCAAAACTATATGAACTCGAAATTTGATATTATGGTCTCTCCAATATTCAATACATGCAATAAGAAGGGATTTTAAAAAATATTGGAACCAGAAAATACGGTAATTTGGCGTATCACCAAAATTACTATACTGATTCATTTGAACTCTTGTTTTATTAGTTTTATAACCACCAATAATTACACCAAACTTGGCTTTAAATAATGTAAAGTAATAATCCATTAAAACCTGTGTCACGACCAAGAATGTTCCGTGCGAAGCCGGGTAATTAAGCTAGTAGTAACTATAATAAATAGGCTTAGGGACTTATAGCTCTAAAAAATACACAAATATGCTTCTAAAATCATTAAAATATGCATTATAATACGCATTTGTATGTATTAAAAAAAAATTACCACATAGTACACAAAATAAAACGTGTCCATCGGATGTAAATGTATCTTAAAACTCTGAAACAAAAATTTTTGTAGTCGGCTACTCGTAGACTGTTGTACTTTCGGCATTACACAATATTACTAAATACGTACGACGTTTTATGTATGATTCGACATTGCGTAGTTGTGAGACGCAAAAATATCGACGGATAATAATCGACTGAACTGAATACTAATTAAATAATCTATGATTCTATATCAACTGTTATCTTTATCGACATCCGGTCGATATCCAGATACGATCGAAACGGGTTAATAGTAGAGATGGGAATTCCAACTCATTCTGCTGAACTGAATCTTTCAACTCAGTTCAGTGTAATGAGTTGAATCAAAGAGTCGACTCCCAACTCTTCAACTCTTTGTTTGAATCAGATTACCCCTACTCTAGTCAACTCTTCAAATCTCGACTCTTGATTCAACTCACAAGTTCACAGTCCATATTCGTAACTAGCTTATCGCATATGAAACTAATTATGACTATAAGCGTACAACGTAACGAATATTTCTTAGAAAGTCGGAAATCATGTTTTAATACCTCATTTACATTCAGCCCATTTTCGTGGCAGTGAGCAGGGAAGTGGGCATGGAAGTGTGCAGCACGAGTATGTGAACACGTAACTCGCGCTGATCATGCTCCTCGCATTGTCACTGCCCGTCGCTCCCGTTAGGAGCGGTAAATTAAGCAATGCGAGCAGCAGGTTAACCGACAGCGTGATATTAGCACACATTAACAGGGCAATGCAGACGCTCACTACCTACGACGCTGCCACTGAAGTATTTTGACAATGAAATACAACAGCGCGAGGAACAGCGGCAATGGCTGAATGTATATGGGGTATAAGAAACAATGGAAATATTAATAACCAAATCCGAGGGGAACTATTGTTAGAAAATGCTGGATTAATGAAGTTTCACATATAAACGTATTTTAGTATAGAAAAATATTTTTATTAAAACTTAATAAAAAATGTTATTTAAACTTAAAAAATATTTTATTTATTTTTTTAAAACTTATAATATAAACATATATACAAATTTATGGCATACTGCGAATAAACTTTTTGATGGTACAGGTATATAAATATCAATTTGTTTTTGTTTTTTGTTTCAAATGTTGTTTGGAAGACAGTATTTTAAGATAAAATATTTTCTGATCACTGGACGTACCGGATTATCGAACGGCCAGATTACCGAGGTTCTACTGTATTTAACCTTGCGATGATAAACTTTAAATTTTCAAACGTATCAATCCAAAAAAATAAAAAGAGATTTCATCGATTAATAGCTAGATACCACAATTTCTGCTTGAAATCGCTTTACTACCGAGTACATTTCACATTGAATAATACATACATTAATGGTTCAAAACCCCCAAGTTTCAAAGGAATATCTACTATATAATTCAGAAACTAGTATTTATAAATTTCCAAGATTATTAACTATAAATACGGATTAAGCAGGTTTGTATTTTCGTCAGTTTTAAATTCAAGTCTGACGAAAATACAAACCTGCAGAACATTATCAATCAATAACAAGTAAAATAAATATAATGTCTTCATAGTTATAGATAAATAGTTACTGTGTCTTTATGTATTGTAAGTATATAACACTAGAGGTAGACGAAATTCTAACCAAGAACTAGTTTTAAATTCAAGTCTAGTTCTTGGTTGGAATTTCGTCTACCTCTAGTGTTATATACTTACAATACATAAAGACACAGTAACTATTTATCTATAACTATGAAGACATTACATTTATTTTACTTGTTATTGATTGATAATGTTCTGTATATATACCTATATATATATATATATATATATATATATATATAAACAACTTTATTGATATAAATATAAATATATAAAAATAGCGGACTGCTCAATTTATGAGTTGCCTTACGACATAGTTTACTGTTCAATACAATTGTACATAGTTTATAGGGTTTCAGTTACTACTGAACCATGGAAATAACTGATTGTTTTATAACTTACAATGATAGCAAGAAATATTAAGGGGGCTCCAGTCGTTGATAAAAAGTCGCTTTTAGACCAAAAAGCTAGACAAAACTGTAGAAATATGGTTTGATAGATTTTAATTTTTTAAACGGAATTTGATTAGTTAACAAGTTTTCTATGCTTTGAAAGTGGTGATTTTGAAAATTTTGAAAATTGTTTAAATTATGATTAAAAATATAAATAAAAAAAAATCAAATTTTTGTTTTATTATAGCTTAGCCGGTAAAACCGATATTAAAAATCGCCTCCTCAGAAGCCTAAAGAACTTCTCAATAAAACACCGTTTACTATATTAAAATCCGTCCAACCAAATTCCTACAGTTTAGTCTAGCTTTTCGGTCTAAATACCTCTTTTTTTTTCAAATGAAAAAAGTATGGCATTTAACATTATTGACTTGCTCCTGCGCGTATATAAATTGACGTCGATTATAAATAAACAGACTAATTGACCGACCGGTTACAGCTACAAGTATAGTTCCACGAACTGCGCTAAATTTCAAGATTACAAATAATAACCACCACGACCCATATATTGTATCACCTTATTATTTCTCCCGTATTGTTGTTTATATATTATTCATTCTGCATCCATAAACATTCAACATTTCAACATTCAGTGTTTATATTGTCGTCTGTACCAGATTGATTATAGTGTAATTTTCTGTTATCAATATCTGTAGACTGTACTGTCTACTGTGCACATATATGATATAATACACAGTATACACATTTTGTTTTCTTTTTTTGGTTATTTGATATTTTTGGTTTTTTCGTTATGGAAAAAAAATGCAATATTCATCACATTCATAAAATTTTGGTAAGTTTCTATTTTTTTTCCGTATTATGCATGATAATTTAATGTATAAATATTATCTATTATTTCATTAATAAGATATATTTTTATATATTTTATTAATAATATACCTAGTTATTTTTAAATTATTAAGATTAATAAATTCCACTTTTTTATTATTATAGAATAATGATACTATTGTCGCGGACGATACTGTCGATACTCTGCCTTCGACGCAAAATATATCATCTCTGATAGAAGATCAAACAGAGTTATTAGAAACATTAACAATTAATGATAGAAATGATACTCAAAATAATGAGTAAGTTCTAATCATAATTATAATTAATTTTATTATGAAGTGTGTTTTGTATTTTGAATGAAACGAGAAAATTATTAGTTCTATCATAACTTTTTTTTTCATTTGTACCGCATAACTTACGGGTGTTGATTTTCGAAAAAATTGTTTTTTTTTTTTTTTTTTTTATTGTAATTCAAAAGTAATGATTGTAGAGAATCGACATTTCTATCAAATATTTATTTGGCCATTTTCTAGACATGGTGTAAATTTCAAATGGTTTTTTTGTGCTATTGATAGAAATTTGGAATTTAGGAATTTTCTTAGTCATTTTTTGTAAGATATCAATAAAAAAATATTGATTTGTCAAAAAATTTTGAAAATGAAAAAAGAAATATCGTCATAACTCATAAGTGTAATGTAAAAATATATAACATTCAACAGCCCATAGTACCTATCATTTTTTTTAATTATAGGTATT
Organism: Sipha flava; assembly: GCF_003268045.1. Lineage (NCBI taxonomy): Eukaryota > Metazoa > Arthropoda > Insecta > Hemiptera > Aphididae > Sipha > Sipha flava. The sequence goes on from NW_020272612.1 coordinate 29,817, forward strand.
GTATTAGTGGTAGAAGAATAGTTGATATTGCATATTTTTTTTATATCAATTCAACATATAAAGCATAAAGGTTTCGAATGTTCATTCTCAGAGAACATGTTGTTAGTCAATGAAAAAAGAAATGGGTTTTCTAGCAATTTTTTCTTTAAATGTTCAGTATGTGGACTTCTTGAAAATCTATACTCTGAAGATCCCGATAGACAAGGCCTTGATATAAATATGTCAATTACTTCAGCCACCATTAATACTGGCCAGGGATATTCGCAATTAGAAGAATTTACAGCCATATTAGATATGCCTTATTATGCTAATAACTCATATCAAAAATACCACGAAAAATTGCATGTTCATTTATTTGATGTTACGTTGGATGAAATGAAACTTGCTGGAATTGAGGAGGCAAAACTCGCTGTTCAAAATGGGGACGTAGATGACCAAGGTCGTGCATTGGTAACTGTTGTTGCTGATGGCGCCTGGTCCAAAAGATCCTATAAATCCAATTACAATGCTTCGTCTGGTGTAGCATCAATTGTTGGGTATAAAACAAAATATGTTTATTTATGAGTGTCCGCAATAAGTACTGTGCCATATGTGATAGAGCCTTAAAAACAAACCATATAGTTCGTGAACACAAGTGCTATAAAAATTGGACTTCAACTTCTACTTCTATGGAATCTGATATTATAGTTGAGGGCTTCAAAGAAAGTATAGCAATGCATAATATTATATATAATAAACTAATCGGTGATGGTGATAGCAGTGTTAGTAAAAAATTACTACTCGCTAAACCTTATGGTCCTGATGTATTAATTAAAAAAATTGAATGCAAAAACCATGTTTTGCGTAACTATATAAATCGTATGCGTGATATTGCGGGAAAAAGAAAATGTAGTAGTGGAAAAGTTGTACCCGGAGATCAGAGAAATACTTTGAGAAATAATTTACAAAAACTTCGTTGTGCAATTACTCAGGTAATTGAATATAGAAAGAATAGTGATGGAACACATAATGAAAAAATTAATTTATTAAAACATGATATTATGAATGGCCCATATCATGTTTTTGGAAATCATGAAAATTGTGCTACGTACTTTTGTAAAAAAAAGAAGGAAAAAAATAGTAAAAATTATGTTCTAGAAATGGAAAAATCTGGGCTTTGGACAGATATTTTATATGCGAGAAATTTATTAGCTCATCATGCCTCAAGTTTAATATATAATGTCAACAATAATTCGGTCGAAGGTTACAATAGTATTGTTGCTAAATTTGTAGGTGGCGAAAGAATACATTTTTCTCATAAAGGGTCATATCAAGCGCGATGTACAGCTGCAGTGTTATCTTATAATACAGAACCAAAATGTATTAGCATTTTGCATAAAAAGATTTGCAATATTAGTCCTGGTGATTTTACGAAGCGTTTTATAAGTGCAAAACAGAAGAAAAAAATATGTAAAATGAAAAGAAAACTTTTATTTGTACCAAGAAGTAGACGAGTTACTAAATATAACTTACCAGATGATGACTATGGAAAATGCGAAGAAAATATGTGTGAAGAACTAGATATGGATGGAAATGATTACGAAAAAAAGAAATTGAAATAAATGAACAATAAAATAATTAAAAATATCGATGAAATTAAATTTATAGAAAAATCGACTACACTTCAATCGGAATGCGAATTATGGCACAAAGAAAGAAAAATTAGATTAACCACATCGAATTTTGAAAAAATTTGTAAACTTCGACCATCGACTTCTAGAGCCAATACAGTTATATCAATATTGTATAAAACCTTTTGTGGTAATGAGCATACGAGATATGGTATTGAGTGCGAACCGTTTGCAAAGGCAAAATTTGAACAATCAACAGGATTTAAAATTTAAGAATCTGGACTTTTCATATGTGAACATCTACCGTTTTTAGCGCAGCAAGTCCTTATGGACTTATAGATAATAATGGTATAATTGAAATAAAATGTCCCTCAACAATAAAAGAATTAACTCCAAAAGAAGCTATAGAATCTAGGAAATTAAAATTTGCAACTCTAGACAGCCAAGGAAATTTGCAATTAAAACAAAGTTACAACTATTATTTTCAAGTCATGGGCCAATTAAAAATAACTCAACGATTATTTTGTTATTTTATAATATGGTCACCTAAAGGTAATACACAATATTTAAATGTATTGTTAAATTTTTCTTTATATTTTGTTTACATCTTTTACAGGTATACTTTATCAAAAAATTTTTAAAGATGAAACATTTTTCAACACAAAAATGAAACCATCATTGGAAAAATTTTATTTTGAAGCGATGTTGCCAGAGTTAATTGACTCAAGAATGGACAGAAACCTTAGTTTACGGGATTAATGGTATGGTAATAGGCAACTAGTATCTACTATCTAATATTAATATAATATGTAACTGAAGTATAAATTGTATAAATTATATAATTATATTAGTATTTATTAATATATATATACTTGGATTTAAATATAATTTTAAAAATGTCAACGCAGTGTTCATATTTGGATTGCAATCATTTTCAACCAATATCTTTCATTATAGTTTTAAACATCCTCGTAACATAATATAATGAAACGTATTTCATTTTAACACATTTTCGTACAACGAATAATTGATTATTATATGGTAATATACGTCAAAATTTTGCATATGACGTACATTATATTATTATAAATTATAATCATTGATTACAGAATACACTTTTATAAAAATTACAAGCTAAAAATCGAGAATAAATCTTAGAAATAATTTATGGTAGAATCAATGTTATTATTATTATAATGCTTATAGTTTATTCAATTATAGGTATTATATAATATATATATATTATGCAGTTCATATTATTTGTGACTACGATATTTGGTACGACGTGTCGACGTCGGGACGGTTTCTACTGAATCAATAAAATTAATGGATGATAACGCTGATCAAGATTTCAGATTAGTCTCACACACACTAATGTGCATTTACTTTCCACACACTAACTAGCCAACTTACACCGTCATGTTAAATTGCCTATGTTATTTTCCTTAAAATATGATCGACTGGAGCCCCTTAAAATCAAATTAAACTGTACACTATTCACATTATGTAATATGTGGCGCACTCTTACATTTAAATATACACATGAAGTAACTCGCGATATCGATTTATTGTTAACCTGCTTTAATTTTGAAATTATAAATTTTTATTAGCACAAAAAAATTTCCATCTTTCCATAGCCTCATTTTCTGCATACTTAAGAATTTATATTTTTTATTATAATTAAATGAAATCATAACAGTGAAAACAGAACTAAGCATTCAGTATTTTAATTAGCTGGTACCATAGCATTTGAAAAACGATTTGGAGAAAAAAAGTAGGGTTTTAACTGTTTTATCAATTGAAATATTTTATAATCAAATTATGTAATGCAACAAAAATTTAAAAATAAAATGAATATTAAATAAAATAATAAATTACTGACAATTTTAAAACTAACCTTTGTCGCGTTCCGCGTAGTCACACAATAACAATTACATAATAAGGGAGTTCTATGAATATTAAAACCACAACCGTGGATAAGTTAAATCAAGATAAAAGTGATCACATTTTGGATCTTTGCATTAATAAATATGAGCTGGTCAAGATATAGTACACATACACACACAGAATCAGTAAGGGATTATCATATTTTTATTATCATTTTTATATACACACACACACTTACATATATCGGATATACGAGTAAAAGGGATCCGAAAACAAGGGCAAATCAGACGAGTTCTGGCTATGCGACACTGAGCACCTTCACCCTAGTGTATGTTACGGTTCGGACTTAAAATCTCAACAGCTAAATCAAATATTAGGATTTAGGAATATTTTTATAGTTTAATTGTCAGGACTTAGACTATTTTTCAACATTTATAAATATTAAGACTTAGACTTTAAATAGCTAATTAAATGTATTGCACTTAGAATAAATAATTTTAACAGTTTCAATAAGTTACTTTATCACAACTGGTTTTCATTATTTCTACTTTATACCTACATCTAAACGTTGAATAGAATGAACGAGTAACTGAAATACGATCAAACGGTTGGCACGCAACACCTTAGTCTACCAATTAGAAAATAATATTGAAAATAATGCTTGATGAACTTACAGAGCAATTTTTTTTTTTTTAATAAGAGCAATAATTATTTTGATCATAATTGTGTGATTCATGTATTTTTTAAAAATAATTGAGGCATTTTTTTTTCATATATGACTTTATCAGTCGTTAAAATTCCATTCTTATTAATCAATCCATAATTATCGTCTCCCGACCATATATTTAAATTTAATTTTAAAATTTAAATGAAAACCAAACTAGTGTTCTTCGTTCTTAATGAAACAACGGTCGACCGTACAATTCTCTGCATAACTAAACAAGGTTAAACTGAATTTGTGGCGACTAGAAGGGCAGTATAAATGTAGATATTTTATATTCTTAATATCTATGCCTACGGCCGTAAAATAAGACAAGAAAGAACTTTCTACATTCACCCAACTTTAATTTAAAATGCATAAAGTAATCAATTAGAAGCAATGAACGTGTACACACGAAATCCCAACAAGATGGACTAAAAAATTCTACTTTATCAAAGCCGAAAATGTTTAACGAGGACATTAGGTACGTAATAAGTATAAAATATAATAACACGTGGATATTAACTTAGGTTAGGTACCACCATATTCAACAAAAGTAAATAACCTAGAAACAGTCAAAACACTTTTTATAATTGCTTAAGAAAATAAAAATAATTTTTAAAGACTTTTTAGTAAAAAAATCGTTGCATAATTAAATTTTTTAGGGAGGATCCAGCTTTATGGAATATTAATGATTCATTGAAAGACTATATTAAAATTAATGGTGTTTCCCAAGACTTATTACAAACAAACTTTCTGAAATCAAAGAGAACATACACTGCAAATAATAGAGGTACAAGCAAAATAATCAACAGATATTTTAGTAAGAAATACTTACTAGTCCACTTTAATTAATGGAGATTATAAAAAGAAATTTATTTTTGTATGCAATAAGTAAAGGCTGTATTTATTGTTACCCGTGTGCTTTATTTGGCAGAAAATCTTCATTTGCCACTTGTGGCTTTTCAAACTGAAAAAAAATTATCTAGTCATGAAAATTCCCACAAACATCAGATAAATAATTCAATAATGAAACAAAGAAGTATAATTCTAGAAAGAATTGATCAGCAACTGATACATTAATGGAATTTGAAAATAATTATTGGAAGACAATTCTGAAGCGTATAGTAGCTGTGGTTAAGGCGTTACCATCAAGAGGTTTGTCTTTCAGAGATGACACAACTCAGATTGGTTAATAATTTTTAAATATCACTAACTTTTTTATTTATTTTTTTCTCACTGATAAAATTCTTCAATTTTATGACATTGTTTAAAAACCAAGAGGTGGTATAAACAAAACAACCAAAGAAAGTTTAAATAATTTTAAAATTTGTTTTTTAGCTCTAAGTATTTAGTCATCAATTGTGATATGTGAGAATCACTAAATGATTAATGGATACATTTTGCTGATGTATATTAATATGGAATTAGGGTATAATTTGTCTGCAGGTATAATAGTCCTATTAACTAGTTAAGATGTCTATAGCAGGTACTGTAACTCCAGTTAATTTGAAAACCTGAAAGCATCACAAATTGAAGACATTTTCAGTCTGATCAACTTATGATTGGACATTTAAATGAAATGTTACTATCTTACTTGTGGTATGTTTTTTGTAGACTTTATGAAATGTCACAACTATTTCTGACAGATTTTTTTCAAACAAAATAGAATTTCAAATTTGCACTTTATTCCTGGTTTTTTTTGGGAATATGGCATGGGTAATCTGGATAAATTGGACAGAACAAAATTGTGTCATGTTAGCAGTCCGTACACTGATAAAAGCTCACTATATCTACATAAAAATAAAACATAATGCCTGTATTACAATATCTTTTAGGATTTCTATCTATTCGGATTTATCCTCATAACATTAAGCAAAAAATATTAATTGATACTAATTAATAAATGTTATTATTAAACAAGGAGAAAAAAAGTTTAAATAAATTGTAGATTTGTACAATGGTCACATAATTGTATTGAACAATTAAATGATTACAAATAATTACAAATAACTCAACACTACATAAGTATACAATGTATAAACGTAAGAATGTGCAAAAATCAAGACTAGAATTTATTGACATGTATAGGGTCTTCAGTCTCTAAGGGATTTCCTTTTAGAACAGCCAATATCATACTGAAACATAAAATACAATTAAGACGATTACAATTAAAAAATTTGCATTTACTCAATAATAACAATTCAATCAGAATTATAATTAAGTTTTATGATAGATTTTGTCATAAAAACTCTTATAAACTGTCGGAACAATACATAGAAAATAAGGGAAAAATTTGATGCAAGAAATTTTGCATTTGTGTTTGTAGTAGAATCAATCACTGCACAATTAATGTATAGTAGCATAGTATATAGTAGTGTGGCCAAAGGCAAGACTAAGAGGGCTATATACCCCCTCATATAGGACGTGTTTATGTGTACTATACTAGTATACTAGTATTTGGTATTGAAATATTTTAAAACCTTGATATTAACTAAATGTTGACAAATAACATCAATGACCCTCATATCATTCTCAATTATATTTAACAATCTGTTTTTTTTAGGCTTCCTCATCCTTTTTTCCCTTCGATGTTCATTTCCAACTCTTACTGCATTTGTTTCCTCTCATCTCATCTTGTATAGGGTGACCAGACGTCCCGTTTGAAATGGGATTGTCCCTTTTTTTGATCATCACGTTCCGCTGCCCCGACAAACTTTGAATGGGACGATTTTTATCCCGTTTTTAGAAGATTGTCCCGTTTTAATCCCATTATTGCCATATTATTTATTATATAAGTTATTAATGCTTGTAAATAAAATATCTATGTATGAAAAAATATAAAACAGTTTTATTCGTATATTTAAAATGTAAAACCAAAGTTAGAAATAACAGATAAAATTTTTATGGAACGAGCGTCAATTCCCGATGCCGACGAATTATAAAATTACCAATTTAATAATTTAATAATAATCAAAAGAAAATATTTTATTATTTAGGTTATTTTACTAAAAAAGATAAAAGTAAAGAGAAAATAATTGTTTATGATGACAGAGATTTGGACTTAAACTCTCGAGATTTGTGTGCATATGTATGAAGTTTTTTATTTGTGGGAGGGGGAAGTAACAGCTGTCCCGTTTTTTTATTTTCTTAATGTGGTCATCCTAATCTTGTACCCAAACCTTCTCAGTCTATTTTCTTTCATCTCGTCTACTATAGACACTACACCAATACTACCTTTCACATATTTGTACCATGTCACTCTACTCATCCATCTAAACTTTCTCATTTCCACAACACTTATACACGGTTCTATTCTCAACCGCCCAACACTCTGAATCATATAGCATAGTTGGTCTCACTACACACCTTTAAAAGTAACATTTACCTTTTAGCTTTATTATAATTCTCTTATCACATAAAACACCTGACACTTCACTAAGTTTCACAATTTATAATTAAATTCATTTTAATAATCACACTACATTTATTAATTAACCTTCATTGATTTCTTACATATAAAACCATCTGAAAACAAAAATGCAAATTTAATTTATAATATGAGACTATATAAATATTTTTATATGTTGGACAATTATAGATTAAAATAAAAATAATGTTTGTTCATTATAATAATTTGTTTTACAAAAAAATTATTTTAAACAGTTCTCACTATATAGTTTTTACTTACAAGTATAAATAGAAAAAAAATGTAATGAGATACCATCCAGTATATATTACAAAATTTCGCATATGCTTTTTCAGTTGGCCGCGATGGAGGATCTCAGTCGGATCAAATAACCCAGTATTTCCTCTGGGTACAGTTACAAATCTATCAAAGAAAAATGAATAAAAATAATTGTGTACATTTTAAAGAATATCAAAAGCTTACTCATATACTACCCATACAGCAGCTGGTATATTTATAAATGCCATCCACCAATTATAGTCTGTTAAAAATGCTACTACAATTATTGTTTGTGCAACAATTTTTGGTCGTACCCACTGAAATCAAATAAAACATTTCCATAAATAACATATTACTACAAAACAATTATTTATTATTTTATATTATTCCTGATTTAAAAATGCATCATCTTCTTACTTTCTACTAATTTACTAAAATTCCAAACTTTAAAATAAAAATTTTTATGGTATAAATTATGAGGATACATTATTGTTAAATATAATAACTGTTAAACTATAGAAATTAGAATTTATTTTATTTGTCATCTAACACTTAATAAAGAAACATAAAAATTTATTGGTAAATTAGTAATTTATTTTATATTTCCTATATACTTAAATCATGGTATTTAAACAATAGAGTAAGACTCATAAGTCAGATGAGAAATAAGGTTGGATATTGCTGTATTGTTTTTTTAAATTTGAAACTTACTTGTTATTACTCTCGAAAAATAAACTATGAAAAAAGAGACATATACATAAATATTTCTAAGCCATGAAATATCCTTAACTAAATAACTAATATAATTTAATGACAATTTTTCGAAATACTGATTTAGAAAATATTTCATTTTGTAACGGTTATAAAACTTTTTTTGTGACTTTCAGATAATTTTTTTTTATGGTTATAAATTAAATTTTAACAAAAAACTAAAATCTTATATCCAATTTAAAGCCTTAAGTATTAAATAAAAATTGAAAATCTTATGAATTTATAAATACAACAAAGTAGCGAGATTTCGTGATTTTTATCATTTTATCGAAATTCAATATTAAAATACTCATAAATTGATTTTTTGATATCAAGTTCAAATTTTTTTTCTTTAATCAGTAATTGATATGTATGAGAAACTTGGTATTAAATTATTAAGACTTTTTGAAAACTAAAATTATATAACTGGCCTTTTTCAAAAAAGCTAAGAAACATAAAAATTTAAATTTTATATAAAAAGCTAAAAACAAAATAATTGCGATATCAGCATTCAGTGAAAATTTCATATCTTTACAGTTATTATTTTTATTACGAATAAAAAAATAATATATTTAATCAAAAAAGTTTTAATATTAAATTTTGGTGTACTTTTATTTAATGGTTAAGAAAAATCATAAATGAGATAGGATATTTATTCATTAAATTAAACATTTATTAAGTAACAAGAATTAAGGGGATAAAATAAAAAATTAATATGAAAATCAAATGAGTTTTTTTATTTTTATAATTTACTCTGCATTATATTATTTTATACTAATTAACAATTAATTAATAAGAATAAGCTCAAAATATTAACAGTCATTAAAATAACAATATATTATTTGCTTTTTTAATCATTTTTAATAATTTCTTTAATTCAAAGAACAATATTGTATATTTCTGTATTAAATAGAATATGCTTACAAAATTCAGCTTGTTGCAACATTCTTGAGCATTTAAATAATCACATTCAAGGTCTGATAGTGTTATAATCTGAATAATATTTGTTAAAGAAGATAAAGCCAGATTAAAAAAACAATACTTAAATATAAATAAAATTTTTTTTAAATATACAAAGGCATTCACTGGAATATGTTCAATATTAACAATGAGTAATTATTTCTAAGAATTGTAACAATTTGGTACTAGCTGAATAAACATTCTAGAATGGCTTGTGTTATTGAACTTTGATTTTAAACAGTAACCAGTAGCCAGAAAGTAACATTCTTTAAAACCGGATGACCAATTTAAAGTTTAAAACTTAGAAGTATCCGTAGACGAAAACAAAAAGGATACAGAATAGACCATGAGGAACAACAAGGATCCGGTCATGAGCATGGAAAACGTGTAAACCAAAATGTCCCACATAACAGCAGCGGTGGTGGCGATGTAACGTTTCTGTTCTTCGGGTGAGGGGGTCTGTGGAGGGCACGCGCGTCGTCTTCAACGTCGGTGAACGCGATATTCACAACGACATAGCCGGAAAAGAACGCACCGGCCGGCGATTGAATAGCCAATCCTTGCCGGGAAAACAGACGCGACTGACGAAACCCTGGTTCAGTGAAAATCCGTTCACGTGAGCGAGATTTGATCAAAAGGCAACAAAGGTTGGTGGAGTGGAGAAGACCAACATGTACACAAGAAAAACAACGGCGAGATGCAAACAACTCTTTTTGTTTGTTTTCTTCGACTAGTTTTCGAGATTTTTCTGATATTCGTTATTACCACAGTCACGCGCTATCACGGTTTACGGTAGCCACCGCGGTTGTCGTGGTGATAACGTGCTACCCGTTATTCGGTCAACGGGTTAGATGGCGCTAAAAGAACCCGTTGGCTGGAACCGTTTCTTTTATACTATTTTGCAGTGGCGTAGCCAGGATTTTTAAATGGGGGGGGGGCTAACCACTTTTTTGGATAAGTAAGGTAAGAGAGGATATGAGAATTCACCCATAACCCCCCCCCACCATCTACCACCAAGTTTCAAACGTAATTCAAGCATTTTAGTATAGTTTTAAAAATATTTATTAATATATAATTTATAAAAATAATAACAATTTTGGTTTCAGTGTTCAGTCACTCCCCTCTGACAGCTTCATCCTCTTAGGCGAATTTCTGGCAAATTTAGTTATTATTTCACTTTCATCGAATTGCTCTTTTTTATTTATATTAGTCATAGCTAACCCATTCAGTCTGTTTTCCGACATGGTGCTTCTTAAAAAATTTTTTAAGCAATTAAGTGCTGAAAACGTTCTATCCGGAGTGAAAGAGATAACTGGTAACGTGGCGAATAATTGTAAAAGTATTTTAATGTTAGGTCGAAGATTGGTGCGATGAGAGAGTGAATCAAGAGCAGAATTCGGTTTTGGAATAATATTTTGACTCCATATGAACAGGTCAGCTCTGATTGTAGATGAGGTATCATCATGGAGAACTTGAACATATATTTTATCAGCTTTTATAATATTTTTATCGTCATACATATTTAAATTGACCGGAATAAGTCCTTCAAGTGGCATAACATCAATAAGCCTTTGATTAAAACTAGCATCCATTGATTCTATTAAATAGTCAATATACATTATACATATAAACACGGCCCATGGGGGGGGCTATAGCCCCTTTAGCCTCCCCCTTGGCTACGCCACTGCTATTATGTTAATTTTTTTTCAAGAAAAAATCTCAATTCATTTACAAAAAATAATTACGATAACATCTCAGCAGTTAATTTGGAAAACACTATTGATTGCCAAGACGTACTTGGAGCAACAGGTTAATTTAACCGCAATAAAAAAATGACACTGTAATTAGCTATAATCGGTTGACATATGAACAATAAGAAAGTGTATGTTAACACCACACCATAGGCACAACCAGTGCCGTATACAAGGGGGGTGTTTGGTGGATATGACACCCCCCTTGAGCCGTATCATATATTACATTATTATAGGAACATAGGTAAATCGATAATACAATATGAAATATAAAATAATGCACAATACTAATTACATATATACAGGTTAACATTATCACGATTACGGCGGTAATGCGGTATTTCGATATACGCTTTCGACGATGGGGACTGCTATGTGATAACCACGCGTCCGTGGCGATCATTCGAATATCAGTATTCGATGCTAAAATACAATACGTGAAAATTATTCGTTTTCACGCAACACAAAACGTTTAACAATAATAGGTATTGTAGCATCGAATACCGATATTCGAATATTCGAATATACATTACATCTATATTACAGACAGTGGCGTATCTTTTTTTTTCTAGGAGGTGATATAACTATTACTATTACTAACCATAACTATTTTGTACATTTGGAGTCAAGGGGGCAAATATCTTCTGGGAGGATCTTGTTATCATACTTTTCCAGTTTCCGTAAAGTGCACTTTTATATAACATGATTTTATTTAAAACTATACCAACATTAATAATATTTTTACATTTATTTTCATAATAAGTATAAGTCAAAACACAAAGTAGAGTAAATACATAGTAAATTGTTTCGTCATACGTAGTTGGGTGAATAGTGTGATAAAATTATGATTTAAAATATGAAGTAGGTATTAACGATTGCAATCGTTAGTAAATCGATTGCAATCGATTGGTTAAAAATTAGCACACTCTGACATAAAGTAAACCCACTGAGGTTATTATTTGTTTGTTTGTTTGTTTATTTAACGCCAATCGGCAATTCAAGAGATTTACAATACAAGTTATATACAGAAAGATTATAGTAATAATAGTGATAAAATAATCTTATAGAAAAGACAGGTGAAACATTGTAGTGTACAGAGCAATCAACTAAATATTTAGTACAAATAGAAAGAAAAAAAAAACATAACATTATAATACAACTAAGAACTAACTTAAATGATATATACATTTAAAATATCATGATCTATAAGTTATTGAGCAGACGGAGCATTCTGTGTAAAGGATGGTTATGAGAGTAGTTGAAACGGTGAGAAGGGACAAGGTAAAGAGAGTGAATTCTAGAGTAATGTACAGGAACGTGGAAAGAGATAGAGGAAAAGTAGCATATATTTGCCGATCCTGGGACAAAGGAAATCCATTGTTCTCTTTGCTGGTCCTTGCTGGTCCCCCCGCTGCCACCGCCACTCACTGATCCTCCGCCGCCGCTGACTGGTCCCCCTCCCCCTGTTACCCGATCTGCTACAACGTATACAACATATAGCTGGTTCCCCTTCCCCCTGTTACCCGACCAGCGTTAACGTATACAGTAGATAGCTGGTCCTTGCTGGTCCCCCTCCCTCTCACTACCTGCTACAACGTTATCGTTATCAAATTTTTTCTCTATATAATGGTGTTGATAAATAGAAATGATAGTAATAAATGTAACGAATATAGTAAAATTATAATATTAAAAAAAAAATAAAAATATTATCAGGGTATGATGTATTGATAACAAATAATTTTAGCGAGTAATGAGAAGTTTAAATATATTGTACATACGTTAAGATTTATTTGTCCTTGAAATCTAACGTAATAATTTCGAATAAATGATGATGTTGATAAAAAGATGAATAGTCTATACGTAGTCATAACATTATGATATTGTCTAGACCAGTGGTGGCCAAACTACGGTCCGCGGGCCAACTGCGGCCCGCCATCATTTAATATCTGGCCCGCGAAAGTCTTCTATATTACAGCACTTATTTGTATAACTGTAATATTTTGCATTTACGTAAAAAAAATTTAGAATGCATTTTTTTATGGCCCGCGATAAAAAAAAAGTTTTTTATGGTCCGAGGAAAAAAAAGTTTGGCCACCACTGGTCTAGACGAATGGTAAGTTACAACCCTGATGTAAACAAAATTGTTATACGTAGTCATAACATCGTCTAATATTTACAATAAAAATAATGCACATGATACATGCCAGTTGAGACCTGTTCGATAACCCCCCCCCCTTACAGTAATAAAATTAAATCATTAAGACTCTGAAAAGAGTTATCTAGAATTAGTTACTCTCCGTGCACCGTAACTAGTACACGTCTTTTTTTCATTTTTCACCAAGTGTCTTAATACTAAATAATGGCCGGTTCAATCGTCGACAACGCAGCTACATTCACGAAAACATATACATATGTTCCACCAACGTCACCTGCAGAACTTATAGATGGAACTCAATACGTTTTGGACTTTAATGCTCGAAATTTTATTACAATAGGACTAGTTGTGACAGATGACTTCAACATAACAGTTCAAATAATGACATCTTCACGGTATGTAAAACTTACGCCAGAGTTTTTAAAACATATGTTTTCATTGATGGGCTACATATTTTCAAACATGCTCGATGCAAGATATAGAAAATAATTTTTCTGGACACCGAAAAATATAAGTTATCGACGATGAGGTATCGTGATGAAAATGTTTTGGTCATTGAATCAAATATGACGAAAGGGTGTCGTGTATTACTGAATCGAATGGATCTTTTAATTCTTCAGAATCTCGAGACAAGCATATTTGAAACGATAATTAGAAAAATGAGAAAAATAGAAAAAAAATATACTCTACCTATAGTGATTCAACAGTTTAATAAAATGACAAAATGTATGTAAAAGATATTCAATCAACCCATTACCGTAGAAGATATGACTATTAAAATAAGAAATATTGGAGACGAGTTAATCAAATGCGATATTGCTGACGAAGAACCTAGTTTTATAAGTCAGTTAAAAGTACTGGCAAGTAAGCAGTTAGCAGACAATATCCTTGATAAACTGGAAAATGATTTGGTAAGTCAATAAAAAAAAATATTTCTTCTTGCAATTATATATTATTTTTATAATTATTATATATATTCTTTTTTTAGGCATACGCTGATCAAGATACAGGAGTTTCCACGCTATTTCTTTCACCGCCGCACTATACGGCTTCGCCTGATCCACCTCAAACTATGGTAATTAATAGCATAATTTTTATGAAAAATTATATTATATGTTTTTTTTTTTTTAACAGCAAGCCGACGAATACGACGGACCGCTTTTTTTCAATCGATATAATACATCGCCAGATATGTTTCATGAAAAATGTTCCAATGTTCCAGCTACTCCTGCACGCAATATAAAACGCAAACTATTTTAATCGCGTAAATGTAAGAAAATTCTTATTTGTTGAAAACAAGTATATGAAATAAAAGATTTATGAGTAAAAGTAACGTGTTAATTTATTAAAATTTAGAATAATTATTTACAATTAAACTGTATTAAAATGAATTATAATTTGGTCTTGTAATATTACACAATAAGATAATCTTGTTACTTAAAGAAAAAAAAAATTACAATTTCCTAACATCTCCACTGAACGGATTGTAA
>NW_020272613.1:0-7605 GCF_003268045.1 Sipha flava
GTTGCCCGTGACTGCAAACGCGCGCAATTTCAAACTTGACCCGAACATACAGAATATTTGAAAATACACCATTCTTTGTAAATATGTTAAGTTTGTCAATATTATGACAGAAGCCTTTCACGCTCGCTCTTCATAATGATTAATACTTCTGAATTTTAACGTTTTCGACTAAACTGTAACTATCAATATGTTAACCATTAAATAATATTTTAAATCACGAGGAAATAAAAAGGACGCAGCATTTTGATAAATAATTATTTTACGTCAACAATAAAAAAAAAAAACGACAAAAAATGTTGGAGCGCAATCGGGCGTAGAAGACGGGCACACGTTGCAATCAATCCGAACCGCACACAACGGTGGGTCAGTGGACCGATCAGGGGATAGAAGGAGAGGGGTTTGTAAATGACCCTCTTAAAGGAGGTGTACTTGTTAAGACATATTAAACACTTACTACTTTATATAACAGATAATTATAGGTTCCATAACATGATGGACGAAACGAGGATATATGACGTTCCATAAACGGCGCAGTATGTGATACGCTAACTCGGCCGCACGCCCTTAATCTTTCGAGCTAAGGTCGCGGGTCGAGGTGGACCTTACGGTCGCTAGTGACGGTGGTCTCTACTTAGCGCGCTCAACGTGCACTGCCGACGGATCGGTATATATACCGTTCGATGTGCCGGCAACGCTTGCAAGTGAGAGCCACATGCCGAGTGTTCTTAGAAGGATCGCTATACAGATGGTGGAAAAGAGCACGTCGCTGTGGACAACTGGTGAAACTCTTCTACTCGGTGGCAACGGGCAACGAACGGCCGACGGGTATATCGCAATGATTTCAACGCAGACCGATAGAGGGCGCAACGTGTTTCGCTGAGGTCAACCGCGAGAAGTGTTAATACGATTCCAATAATACCTCTGGACCGTGAGTTGTATTTGTTTTAATCGACTGGTTGAAGAGACGGAGGACGGACAATACGATCCGAGGAAATAGAAGGATTTTTGTGCAGGAGGTATCCCCTGAATCCATATTTAAGGAATTGATTATATGTGAGGTAACTTAGAAAATTATTTCACTCGGAATATTTTGACATATAATTTATATAATTGTTTACTTGAGTTCTTAGAAACAAGTTTGTAATTACACTAGATAATTATAAAATTGTTTATATTTTATTTAATCTGGGTTTTTATTGAGAAACATGCTAACCTATCCACAGATAAGACATAAAGTAATCATAAAATATTAATACAATTTGAAAATACCTAATTTTAGGTTTTTAATTCGTACATATATATACTTAGACATAATTATGTTAACTTATTTTTGTTTTTGTAAAATATCTTATTACAGATTCAAATGCATTAAAAAATATCTTTGTAATTTAATTTCCTGTTGGATGATGCAAATTTTTCTAATATAATTTCTCCATCTATTTTATTGGTAAAATCTCTCTCAATGCTAAGCGTAGATAGCTTAGTAAATCTTTCTTGACCCATACTAGTGCGGAACCAATTTTTCAATCTACGCATAACTGAAAAGGAGTGTTCACACGTTGAAGAAGAAATTGGAATTGTCATAACCACTTGAACAACTTTATAAACATTTGGAAACAAACTTTTACTATATTATTTTTCAAGTATTCAAATTCAAAGTTGGCTAGTAAACTATTATTTAAGACCAGCATTTCTGTTGATAAACTAAATGTCGATATTTTCAAAATAACCAGATATATCAAAAATATGAACTAATATATAAAATGTAAATAGTAATGAATCATATCGTTTGTATGATTGGTAACAATATTTGTCATTCCACATACAACTCAGCATATCCCACTTTAAATTAAATATTACTTAAAACCAAGAATAATCAAAGTTATAAATAGAACATAATTTCGTAAACCGTAGATAATATAAGAATATAAAGTAAGATAAGATAATTGATTTTCTATAATATTATGATTCCTGTTTATAGTTTAATAGTTAGACAAAAACTGAAACAGTAAAATATGCAATTATACAATACTGTTTTAATCGTGAATTCGTCAACTATATATTATATTATTGTCTATTTATAATGGAAAAAAAATGCCCAACCCAAAAACCACAATAATTTATAAATTATTGATGAAATACTGAAATAAATATTCTAGGAAACTGGGGGTGCTAATTTTAAATCTGGGAGTGCTAAGCACCCCCGAGCACCCCCATATGTGCGCCTATGTTGAACCTAGTATTACGTCATTGTAAGAAACTCATTAGAAATTTTTATTTTATTAATATTCACATATTCTGTAAATCTACTTTTTTTTAATTTTTAATTTGTTCATGAAGCACAGATATGTCATATAAAAACGAAAGTGTAAAAAAAAAATAAAAATAAAATTCACACAGAATAAATCATACCAAAGTACATGGTATATTTTTTTATTTTGATTAACTTAATTTATATTCATATTTATGATATTTATAATTTTTAAATAATACATTTAAAAAATTGATTTCTACTTAGTTTTTTTTTTTTATTACATGTTACATTTTTGACAAACTATTAATACCGATATGTTGAATTTTTGATATATACCTAGGTATGCACTATGTATAAATATTAGAAAATACTAAATATTGAATAGAAATAAATCGGTTTTTCGATTTTTTGATATATCGATTTTTTAATATATCAATATTTTGATGCCGTAATAAAATATTGGTTGTATCAATTCGATATCGATATTTAAAAATATATATTTTTTTTATTAACTTAACTTATTAATTGAAGTTAAGTTAACGATATTATTTAACTTAATTGTAAACTTAATTGAACATGAACTCAACTAACTTAACTTAACTGAGTTAAAAAATATCATTAATTTGTCCAGCCTAACCAGCCTTTATATATATATAAATATAATTGTCTAAATTTTATGTAAAAAAAAAAAAAATGTGTAATATTGCCTTCATTGTATTTAGCTATCGCGATATAGAGGACGGTCGGCGAAAGAAACGACCGATAAAGACGGAAGAAAATACATATAGGAAACCGACTGTGGTAGTAACGGATCGCGATTCAGTGGCGGTGGGCGGTAGCAACGTTACGAATTGGCGACGCGTAGACGGAGGCGGTTGGAAGCGCGCGTGAACGTTAAAACAGCGTATCGGTTGGAAAAGTGCTTGGACAGCGGGAATGGTGCTACTCGGTCGGAGTGTAGTAGTAGCGGAGATATGGTAATTACACGGTACCGGTGGACAGTTTGCGCGGCACGGCTATGAGGCTCCGGCAGACCCGTGTCGTATTCGCTCACACCGCTTCCGATGGCCGCCGACAGTGGGATCGTCATGTAACGGACCGAGATCGCGCGTGCGTAATGACGGTTCAGATTATTTTCGGTACAAATAAAATTGCCTCGCCGGTGATCACACGTTATCGATTCGTTCGATTTCGTAGTTTTTTCTCTATTCGAAAGAAGAACACTTTTTGTAGACCGTCTTGGACTTCGATTTTCGAAATCAACCTCACTTGAACTCATAGACGGTAATCGTGGGGGAGGGGAGGCTTAAGGGGACCAAGTTCCTCCAAAAGTTCAAAGTAGAGGTTTCTAGTTATTTTAGTGTTATTTTAGAACCATATACCCAATAAATAATATTTTACATTAGGTATACGCCAAAAATCGAAAGTCTGTTGACGGGTATACGGCGTATACGTACCAATACACAATTTCTGATGACTATCACTTTACAGTAGGTCTTGCAGCACTTAGATGCCAACTTTTGGTAGTCACTATTCGTTTTTTTTGTGATCTAAAAGATCAGATCGCAATAGCAATCAAGTTCGTTGAAAAAAAATAATTTAAACTGTTTTTACATCTCTACAGGCCTTAAGGTTTAAAATATAAGTACATATTTTATTAAACGATATTATATTCGAGGAACGGCCTGATGATTTCCACAATAACTCATACCATTAAGATTACTTTTTATTCCAACATGTTAATAAATATATAAATAGCAATTATAAAAATTACATGGATTACATTTATAACGATATTAATAGAGTTTGAAAATAAAAGGTATTCCTTAGTTTTAAATTTAAATTACATTCAAATGAGTAGACGAGGTATGAATAAAATTTATAAAAATATACATATCATATTTCTTTGTTGTAATGGAAAAATAAAATTGTTTCAATTTATTTCATGATGCAAAATATGTATAAATACACCTTTTTAAGAATTTAAGATACAAGTAAATGAGGAAAAAAAGTGTTCGAGTATTCATTTTTTAGGCAGTATTTTATAGAAATATACACATTTTTATGTAATTATGTTTTTAAAAACCTAAAAATAATTTTCAATGCGATTAGATATGACAGAAAATGAACGTTTCTGTTCAGCGGGAGGAAAAAATTATTTTTAATAATAATCTTTTTCGCCCGCGTCGCTTAACAAAAATTTAACTGCTAAATTAAAATGTAATTCAACAATATATTTTAGTCTATTAATTGTTAATAAGTGAAGAACTATGAATGTATATAGTCGAAACAAAGTAATTTTGATGTCATGTCGATCTTGTTATTAATTACCATTTTCACAATGATGAAGATAAGAGGTGCGACAAAAAATGATAGAATTTTATCGAACTGCCGAAACTTTTAATTCGATTCTAATGGCTCAAATTTTCATGTGATTATAATAGGAAAAATGATAAAAACTAACTTTTAGAATATCGATATATCTAATTTTGCTATAACTTATATCAATTATTAAATTTTATATTTTAAATTGAAGGTGAATGGTTACAAAATATGGTCACATACTTATTTATACTCATATGTATTAAATCAATCATTTAACATACAGATAGAAATAAATAAAAATGTCAAAAAAGTTCAACATATTTTTTATTTTAATAAATTATTTTTGGTAATATTTGGAAATCTGTTTTACATACTGTGTAAATATCTTAAGTTATAATTTTTTTTATTTTAAATAACGCCGTGATTAACTAACTAGCCAATTTTAAATTGCTATAAATAAAATCAATACAATTTACAGTGAAAAAATATTAAGATTGCCTAATTAAATTCATGTTATTTAATAATAATTTTACGATTCATATTAAAACATTGGGTATCAAAAGTTTTATGAAGCATTATCTGATTTATTGGAAAATATACGTGAGGACAATAAATAATTATTAAACAAAGACAACTATGTTAAGATTATAAGAAGTGAATTTAGCCAAGGAAAAAATTGGGAAGAAAATGATGAAGAAAAGTGAAAAAGAATATAGATATATTCGTAAGTATGATGTACTAATACTCAATGGAAAATAACGACTTATTAAATCTATAAGCAGTGATTCAGACCTAACCTGGATTTATATATACTTACAAAGCTTTAATTAATATACATTTATACCTTTAAAAATCTTTAAATATGCTTTTATTTATTTTATAATAATATGCAAAAATATGCTCTTACCCAAAATAAATGCATTTAAATATATTTTATTCATTTTTTTCCCATAAATATTAATACTACTTAATTAGATAAACTTAGTATTTGTCAGTAAAACTATTTTTGTACAATTTTATACAACAATATATAATCTGTGTATTTATTTCTTTAAACTTTGAAGGAACCAGCATCTTTAGATCTTGACGTTTCAAATTAATTAATGGACTACAGACGGTTTGGATTAAAAAATATTTATATATTCAAATCGTTGTAATAATATTTTCGGAATGTTTGAATCCGAATTCAAAAATCACGTAAGAAACTGAAGGAATAAGCAGGTTAATATATATTATATAATTTGATGGTCATTAGTTTCAGTTTTTGATCTGAATACATAGAAATTACTTATTAAATTTGATTTAATTTGCATGTAATAAACTATCCTCATATGTGTTGATTTTGCACTCGATTCATACGAGTGTCCTCCTCAAACAATTGTCAGAATTTGTTGAAAAAAAATAAAATTGAAAATAGAAAATATATTTTGCATAGCTATTTACAAATGTATTATTTTTGGACTTAAAATATAATTTAGAGGATTTCTGTTATTCTAAAATTAAATGTATTAATACAAATTACACAGTTACAACACAATATTAAATATTATATAAATGAAAACGACGAAATAGTCCAATGGACAGTCACTTGTCTAATCAATTTCATATTTTATTACATATCCATAATATCTTCTATCACTCATTTAAAATTAATATTATACATTGTTAATAAAATAAAATTAAAGTTACAATAATTACAACAAACTTAAAATAAAATTTTATGAAAACTGGACAGTGTCACGCTGTCACTATGATTATTATTATTATAATAATTCATAAATCGATTAATCGGGTTTTTTTTTTAGTTTAAATAGTGAGATGTACAAATACATTTTTATCTATCTAATTACCTTTAATGGGAAAATTATACCCTTCATTAATTTAGTTAGGACCTTATAAGTATCATTGGTATTTCACGGGAGAAATTTAGTCTATTGTCAACTCGTTTTCGTCGTGTTGTGTTTGTTGAATACCATCGTGCTTGTGAATCGTTTTTTACGTACTATAAATATAATATTTATGCTGAAATTATAAAAAAATAAAATTAATTCTAAGGACTAAATGATTTTAAAAACAATATCTTATATCAATAAATTTTAGATACTAATAAATAATAATAACCAAAGTGTTTATAATTCTTAATATATCCATTTCTAATCAGAACTCATTTAAAGTAATCTCTCCTATTAAAATAAATTATCTCTATGTAAAACGACCAATTTCTAACCTAACTTGATGATGAATTTTGAATTCAAAATCAATCATACTATACAAATATAATTATACTCCAGACTAAGCATTTATTTCTATAAATAAACTATTTGTTTACTTATTTTTATATTAATTTACAAGTGTTAATCTTTTACTAATTTATAATTTTAATTTTATTATTTTATAATGACTTGATATTATCCTTAACGATGTTTATTAATTTATCAAGATTTTTGTCAAACTAAAATAATGTCAAGGACTTATTACCGAGAAAATCTACGAAATTATGAAATTTTCAAATATCTATAAATAAATTTAAGATTTTTGGCGAATCACACCCTTTATTACGACGAATAAAAATATTAAATCAAAAACCTATATGACTTAAATGTATACCTTTATGACAAATGTTACCTTTTTTTGTAATTCTTCGATACATTATTTCAATAATTATAAAAAATGTTCGAATATTTGTAAAATTATTATTATGATAATCGCCCCAAAACAAGTTACAATGAAAATCGTGTTCATGGACATAAAAAATCACAAATATCGCCAATACATTGCTCATTTCACCAAGAATCTAATAATATTATATAAGAGTTAATTGTAAATTATTATTAAAGGAAAATTTAAAAATCTAAAAAAATATAAGAGTTAACTGTAAATTATGAGTAAAGAAAAATCGAACTATTTATTTATTTATTTATTATTTATTTATTATAAGTGGACTTAAAATTTGGCACCAGAAACTTTCATATCGGTCATTAATGCAGTTAGTATAGGTATTGAGCTTTATCAGAAACAAAATAACT
>NW_020272613.1:7615-18558 GCF_003268045.1 Sipha flava
GTATTATTTAAAAATACCATATTTGACAGTCTTAAAATAATTTACCCTGCTTTTCTTCGACTGATTTTTATTTTTATATTTTCGTCTGGCGTTTTTAACATTTTTTTTGCTTCTGGAATTTTTAAGGTATTTGGTCCACTCAGCAATAAAAAATACAGCATTGAGCGCCGCAATCCTTTTATGACCTAAAAAAAAAAAAGCTACATCAATATTTATGGCATATTTATACAGATTTATCAAAACTATTCAGGTTTATTTTAATCTATTTCAAAGTCACTGATCATCAACATTATTTTGAGAATTCTAAAGTGTAAGCACATAATATAGTTATGATATTTAACTCACGATGAAAACATACACACAATATATAATGCATACATATTGCATACCAACGAATTTTTTTACAATTACAAGAATTCAAATGCGTATTAAAACTGTTTAACAACTATTCGTTTACAAAAAAATAAAATTATATTTTTAATGCTAAACTGATAATTTAATTTTTTAAGAGTTAGTAACTAAAAATATGTAATATCTATTTTCAAACAGAATTTCGCCATACTAAATGTAACTAGGCTATCATTTATACAATTATTAAGGTACCGGAAACGATAATATTACTTGAAATCGAGTTATCTATGACTTAACTGATTATTTTACTAGGAAACGATTCTGATGCAATATATATAAAATAATATTAATAAAATAAAAAAAATAATAGAATATAAAAATAATATAAATATAAATATAAAATATAATTAATAAATTAATATTATTTTATTAAAATACAAAAAATAAGAGATAAATATTCTTAAAAAATAATCTGTAATTTATAAGAAAATGTATTATTGCTTATCAAACATAATTATGCAAATTTTTTAGTTACAGATAATTTTGTCTTGAAAACCTTATAAAAAATTAATAAATGACATTTAAATATTATAATATGGTATACTCAATATGTGGAAGGTATCCAAAAATTTATTGAAAGAAAACAGAAAATCAACGTTAAGAATTCTAACGTTTGTTTTGTACATTTTTATTAGGAGTAATTTTATTAGTGATCGTAAAAATGGATAGAATCTAACTTTAATCACCGATAGAATCAATGATTAACTCATATAAATACAGAATGTATAATATATTTATACACGAGACAGAGACGATAACAACAATTTGATAGCTTAAAATCAATAGTAATAATAATATTACATGTAAGAAATAACAATACCGTTATTTTACATGCCAAAAAGAGAAAACAGCCAATCTAAAAGTTCTGATAATTGAATGAAATACTAAGAGTTAGACGCGTGGATAATAATATTTGACATATGTTATTGATTGAATTATTGATTATTCAATTTTCAAACGTGATAACTAGGGCTGGGATTTTAATACTTATCGAAGCCTTGCTATGATAATACAATTTTTATCGACGATAACTTGTACCCAGTGCCGGCCCAACGGTTTTCGGGACATGGTGCAGAATTTCGCGGGGCTCCTTATATATATATTAATTTATTAAAGGGATTCAATAACGTTTGTTTTTTTGATGAAAACATGCCTAACTTTTGGCCATTGTAGCGACAAAACTACTTATGCAATAAAAAAATCTGAAAACATATTTAAATTCGTTATGAAGTTTACTTGAGATCGGTTGGAGCATTTTTTTAAATTTTGACTTTCATATTCCACTTAAGTATGATTTTAAAACTAAACATTTTCGAATTATTAAACGGTGAATATATTGTATCTGAGAAAAAAAATCCAAAAAGTGGGATAACCGATCTTAAGAAAACTTCATAGCCAATTCAAATCTGCTTTCAGATTTCTTATTGCATTAGTAGTTTAATCGGTATGATGGAAAAAAAGTACATGCTTTTTACCAAAAAACAATTGCTATTCGTGAGCGGTGCCGCGCGCGATTACAGATTGGTGACATGCTCGTGCATGTGCGTGAGCGAGCTCCTCCCCTCCTCGATAGAAACTACACCGGTGCGATTACAATGCATCGTTATCGGTGATCATGGCTTTTCGTAAAAGGTTACACGTATGGTACACTGGTGTCCAATTATAATTTATAATATCTACTATACTACTTAAATACGTAACATAATAATTACAGATATCTATTATTTTTATTTTGTAAGTCAACTAGATATTTTAAAGATTTATAATATTGTATATATATAAAAATCGATGTACATTTTGAATAAATTTTATAGCTCAAGATCCATCGAACCGATTTCGATAAAAAATTTTAGGGCATATTAAGATTGATAAGTAAATGGTTTCTGTGAAGTTTGTACGCAGTGCGATATGCGGTTCCGGAGTTATGACCTCTTAAGTGTATAATATTAATCACGCACGCACGTCATATGTGAAATTTTTTTTTTATTGGTATTATATTGATGTATGCTACATCGTTGGATGCGCTCTGAACGTACGAACGTAGATATGAAAGAAAATTACACTATTGTCGATAAATAATGATTTCAGAGAGATTTTAGTTTGCGACTAATTTGATGACGTCATATATGTATTATATTCGTTTGTTGCTAGGGGATTGAAAAAAGAAAGAAGGTAAATAATAAACATCTGATTTAAGAATTGCATTTAGAGAAAGCAATAACTGCACACGGGCGAATTCTATATATGGGCTACGAATTGCACGGGTTCAGCTAGTATTGTATATTTAGTTAACAATGTAGCGATTCAGTCTAAAAAAATAAAAGAAAGTCTCCATAAGATAAATAAGAACTGATATAATAATAGCTATCCTTATCATGGACGGTTTGCAAATTAATATGTATGGTTATTTTTCTGTTCAGTGAGCTTTGAGCTAATGTGCGATAAAGTTTACTAATATTTAAAAACTTAATTTTCCACAAGGATAATAATTTCTGGAGAAAAATCGAGCCACAGTTACAGCAATTTTATATGGATTGTTTACTTCCGGAACTCATTGATTCTCGATTTGGCCGAGGACTTCCAATAAGAATTGGGCTACCAATAAACATTTAACCAGGCGCGTACTGGCGTTATTTTTAATCATTTAATTGTTTGGATTTGTATACAAATCATCACTAATTATAATATATAAGTATCCAGTTGGCCAGTTATTATTTTTGTTATTATTGGTTACTATATTCGTTATTTATAGGTAAGTGGTAGAGTATTACTCATTACCGCATGATTTCATACAAAAATAATAAAATCGTGATTAAAAAATGGTGGTGAAGGTAAATAGATGAAAAGTATGTATTCTTGTGTGATTCCTATGGACGCGTCTGTAGACGTGCCGCGCCGCGGCATGATTCAAGTCCCAGTCGCGCGGTCGATTTTTTGGCCGCGCGGCTTGGGTACGGATTCCTATAACCGCGCGACTGCTGCCGCGCCGCACCGGACCGCAACGAACCATTTGCTGCAATTCTCCGTTAGCAACAAGACGTATTTTACAATAGTTCATTTGACAATATCTGTTTCTTTTTCAAAATGTCTTTAAACAAAAAACAAAAGTTAATTTTAAATTTAATTCTTTTACAAGAAGTAGATGAAGAATTGTTAATAAAGTAATGTTTAACAATTCTAACAAGGCACATGAGATGTTTTTAACTAGGAAAACGGAAGGTGTCTTCAGTATACTCATCGAAAAACATTTGTGGAGAGAAGGATGTCCACTTACTTGTTCTACTAATTTTACGTCTTCTTCTGGAGAAAACGTAACTTGTGTTAACCGTGACATTTTTAAAAAATTATGAAAAAGAGTATAATAATATGTACTAAACACTATGTATAATATAATATACATGAATACACAGCCGCGCGCGTCCGCGATTTGACTCCCTTCGGAGCAGTCGCTAGATCGCGGTCGCGGCCGCGCGCCGCAGCGATTGTCATAAGAATCAGTTCTATCTATCGACAAGTAAACTAGTGCAACGCGGCTGAGATTTAAATCGCGCCGCGCTGCGGCGCATCTGCAGACGCGTCCATAGGAATCACACATTTATATCTACCAAAAATAAAAAAAAAATGCCATTAAAACCAGTCGAGCCGTAATCTGAAATTATTATTTGTGATCGAGTACTCGGAATTTGTAGTCGTTATCGCTGGACCCCGCCAGACCCTGCTACACCATCACTAACACTAATGATCATTTACTACATACACACATGCACAGCTCGCACGCACGCACTAATATTATTGCCTATATAGAACTCCTTAGAAATGGACGGTATGCAATCCCCTTAATTTATTAATTGTTAAAGAAATCTATTTTTGTTTATGTTATTATGTAACTAAATATATACTATAAAATAACTATATTTCGAACCGTCATCGACGATAAACAATTTTATAAGTGCATGCGCGTACAATACTTCAAAGCTATACGTAAATGGCACCGTCTTAATTTTCGTCGATAGCAACCCGTTTCCTGAGAAAACCGCACGACCACACGGGTTGCGATTTGCGTACAGGGACTTACTATTTTTATTTATAGATAAAATGATATGCGTAATATATAATTTGTGGGGCCTCGAACAAGCGCGGGGCCTGGTTCTATAGCACCGCTTGCCCTTCTCTAGGGCCGGCACTGATTGTGCCTATGTATAGTGATAATAAATAATAATAAAATTATAATTCATAATAGGTATATAAAGACGATAATTTTCGGGGAAAAGCCTAGCTGTGATAAAATATATGATACTATATATAATTTATTATTCGTATCGTCGGCAGTTTGCCGAAAGTCTCTAGTGAATCGGAACAATTTCATTTTGAGGAAATTGTGAAAAATGCTCTTAAATGTAGTCTATGTGACTTATGTGTCTCTTAAAAGTCCATTGATTGGTTATGTCGTACGTATCGGACGGATCGTATGAAACGGAATTTAAAATTATTAGTATTATTATTATATATTTATATTTTATATTATTATATTATATATAGTATTATTAGACCGCACGCATCGGTCCGTCGGTAATGTCAACGAAATTAATCGGAGAGGCAACTTTTCCGGCCGGTGCGGATAACGTCATACGAATTTCCGATAAGCTTCAGCATGTCACAACCGGTCGTTACTGGTCGCCTCGCTGATCATTGGAATTTTTTTTCCATTTCGACATTCAGTACCCACGTGTTTTAATTATAATATATTTATTATTTTAATTATAATTATAATTACGCATATCATGAACAACGCACGGCTAATAACAATTGTACAAGAGAACGAAGAGTTATACAATTTAAAACATCCACATATTCGATCCAAAAAAAACGAGATAATATATTATGAGAATATGTATTATGTATCAACATTTTATGTTTTCTCTTTATTCCCTCGTCTTTCTTATTATTCTTTTTCTTCTTCTAATAACAAAGCAATAACGACAAGTTTTTTATCACTTTCATTTTGTATTGTACACTGCACTGTTTCCGATCGTCAACTCACTACGAAAATGCGAATGTTACTAAAACCGACCGTGACGTAGGCAATCCGATTGCTACAGATAAAGTGGACGCACTACCACAAATTGATTCGTTTCATACGATATGTACGATATGTACCTATGGACGCCTACTTTAAGCCGTCGCTGGTATCGCTATGTAACGTCCCACCATTGGTGTTGAGTGAGAACCACCCCGTGTTTTTTACCATTATTTATTATTTAATAAGCATATACCATTGAAACCAACACCAAATTATTGATATTTAAATATTTTACAAATATAATTATAAACATTTTTTCTGATTACAAACATTTCAAACAATAAAAATTTAAAACTACATTTTTTTAAAAATACCTTTTGTTCATATAATATTTCAAATAATAATTACTCTAATATTTTCTTTTTGTTAGATTTGCTTATTTTAAATACAGTTATATAATATATTGCAATATTATACTATAGTACGATAAATATTATTATTCATCTAGGTCCATGTTGCCTATGAAGTGAGCACAACGCTCATTTTATGGACATTAATATCATTAACATTGCATATCGGTATCATATCAAAAATTATTTATACAATTATTAAATTGACAAAAATACATTTGGGATTGTGTTAAAGGTAATATAGTATCAGAGGAATCAAGAAATAATTAAACAAGTGGTTTTCAAAATAATTACGAGGTGAGCGCCGATCTCACCACGATACCAATTGCGGGTTAAAACTAAGAAAATACACTAAAAACATCAAAAAATTTCCTATAAATGAATTTGAAGTTGATTTTGTCAAAAAATGCAAAATAAAAAACACTTTAAAATAATCACTATTGCCCAAAACACATTTTATACTTACGGACTAACGTTTCAGAATATCAGAAAAAAAGATGCCTCTGCATCAAAACCCTAATCCTAACCAGTCCTAGTGATAACTCTCGTTGCGAGTAATGTTATTAAATATTATTAACACAATTACAATAT
Source organism: Sipha flava (assembly GCF_003268045.1). NCBI lineage: Eukaryota > Metazoa > Arthropoda > Insecta > Hemiptera > Aphididae > Sipha > Sipha flava. The sequence goes on from NW_020272613.1 coordinate 14,048, forward strand.
ATGAAAACAAACAATTATTACGCGCTTATACCTACATAATAGTGCTCTACATGGTCCGTTATTTTAAAGACCAGACCAGACTTCAAATTTTACCAGGGGACCGAAGTCAGACCGAACCACACTTAAACGTTAATCAAAGATCAAAATTGGACTGAACCGATGGCTTCATATTGTTTTTAGATTAGGTCGAACCAGGAATTAAATAACATTTAATAAAGTAAACTGTGAACCGGACTTTCGGTTCGATCTTAAAACTTTTTGGACAGTTTACGGACCAGCCCGTAAGGTTCAGTCTGTATTAGCCCAGACCGTACCATAAGATGCGTTTAGTATTACACTGAACCGGACTACCCGACTTTATAAATAAATATTTACCTAAAGTTGTAGGTTTTTTTTCGTTTTATTTGTTTACATAACAATATCTGTATTTAGATTTTAAGTTCCATGATTGGGACTGGACTGAGACCAGACCGGACTGATTTTCATTTTATTTTTTTAAAACCGGACAAGACTGAAAATAATGTATTTAATCTGAGGACTGGACCGAACTATTCCTAAAAATTATTGAACTGGACCAAACCGACGATTCAATAGGTAGTTTTTGTATGTTAGTACCATACTAGATCGGACCATACAGAGCACTACTACATACATATGGATCGTCGTACGCACATATGTCATGATTGGTAGAAAATATTTATTTAAAATTTATATTCGAAGCTATTAATAAAACCGTTGTATACGTTTTTTTTGTATATTTTACAATTTATTTTGTACTTGATTGTTATACTTTCATTTTAAAGTGTAGGAGTTACTAAGTGAACTCGAGTTTTTGTTTTTAATTGTTTTACAGAAAGTTGATTAGATATTATCTAAGAATACCACGAATTTCATTAAAAAAATATCGAAAATTACAGAGCGTCCTTGATAAGTGTTTACGGTACCTAAAAGCATTTAAAGTACCGTTAAAAGCGGTGGTGACGCGTAATTAAAACGGCGTGAATACAATTTCTATACATACTTCTATTTTCCATTTCTATTGGCAATGACGGTGGTGACGGTGTTGGTGGCGGCGGCGACGGCGACGACATCATTAGGAAAGACTGTTGGAAACGTTGGAAGACCGCTGCTGAACTGTTACTGAGCGTCCGCATGCTCACGTCGCCGTAGATGATCGCCACGCAAAAGCCACCCTCGTATATAACCGGTTTGCAGCGACGACCGTGTCGACGTACGTAGGTCGCGCTCAGGGTAAAACGGACGTATATCGACTCCGCCGAAAAGGTCTGTTTACTTGTAAAAAACCAGTGTCTCCTAGTTGCGGACAAAGTCACAAAAACCATGCGAGTTGCCGACAAAATCTAAAAGAGTAACATACAAATTGCAGACACAAATTTCCATACTAATTGCCTACAAACTTCCAAACGTTGGGAAATTACTGATAAACTACTTAATATTGACGATATATATAAACCTATGACATTATTGGACTGATTATTTATCAACATTAAGATTGTGCTGGTGCTTTTGAGACGGTTGTCAAAAAATATGTTTAATCAGTTTAACGACAACCATACTCATGCTCATGCTCGAAAAAGAGGATATTATTAGCAAACAAATATTGCAATATTCAAATGGTGAAATCAGTAGATTATCATTTATACAGGCTGTTTCAAAAAAATGTTTGCCACAAAAACTATAATACCTATCACAAAAAATAAATAAATAATAACAGTAATCTATAAATATTTTTATTAAAACAAATTCTGTTTAACGCAACTAGTCGCTGCACATGAATTGCGTCCCGAAATCTCTTTTTCACATGAATTGCGTCCCAACAGTGGCGTAGCTAGGATTTTCTGAAGGGGGGTGTTAATTATAATTATTAAATATTATATATAATACGTACAAACTAAAACTTTTATTTTAATTAATTAATATGTATACATAATGTCTGTAATAGAGATGTAATGTATATTCGAATTCGGAAGCTTTACCGTACATCATTCGAATATTTGACTATTCGAATATCAGTATTCGATGCTACAATACCTATTATTATTAAACGTTTTGTGTTGCACGAAAACGTAAACGAATAATTTTCGTCACGTATTGTCGCAATCGCGATAATGTTAACCTGTATATATGTAATTAGTATTGTGCATTATTTTATATTTCATATTGTATTATCGATTTACCTATATTCCTATAATAATGTAATATATGATACGGCTCAAGGGGGGTGTCTACCAAACACCCCCCTTGTATACGCCACTGCGTCCCAACCGTATTTAACAAATACCCGAATTGCGTCCCAACGTAAAAACATTATTTTCCTTCTCATTTCATACAGACTTAGGACTGTCGATAGCAAATTACGACTATCGGTAGGTTAAAAATATTGTTTTTTTATCATTGTTATGCAATTAGATGTAAGTAAAATAAAATGTGTAGGTTAATAATATAATAGTTTAAAAAAAAATTATATATATATATATATATATAAAAAAATTATAATATTATAAAATTATAAAATTAAAAAATTGGTAAAAACTTGAATGATACTTTCTTAATATAATCAAGACGGGTTAGTTGGCCACTTTCATATTTTGCCAAATTTTGTCTCAGTGAATTTTCTTTTTCACATACCATCATTCGTCTGTTTTTAATTACATGAATACTTCATTGTTTAATATAAGTTTTTTTTTGTACATTTTTTAAAACATCTATAAATTGAAATATATTTGGGTGTGCTGAGTAAAACATACTGTTAAACTTGGAGTGGAAGGCTTCACAACTATTCGCAGTTCGAATTATAGAACATGAGTACATTGTCCATACAGAAGGCGGGAAGTCATAATCAGGCTTTATGTATGTATTTAATATATAATCGGAAAATTGCTGTACTTTTTCATTTTCGGGTAAAATGGATACAATATCGCCAGTAAAACAATCCTCCACTTCATCTGGTTTTAAAAATGGGAGACCAAAAAAATATTTTAAAAAAATACTGATATATGATTTTTTTTTTGTATTCTTAACTTAAACCAACCATTTGAATTTTCCTCCACCAACATTGACCTAAATAAAACCTGCATCCTTTCATTTGAACTGTTGGCCACACGATTAACAAAGATGAGTGGATTGCTTTTTCAAAATCGGCAAATATTATTTTAGGTGAAAAATTGATATTATTTTTTAGAAACTCAGATTTGAGATGTGAAAATACTTTTATATAAGTATCTATATTTTTATTAGGAAGTAAAAAAAATACTAGTGGTATATAATTATTATTTTTCAAGCCATGGACTGTAAAAAGTCGTGTAAACAGTTTTGGGCAACTTTTAAAAGTTCCATCCACAAATATTGTATCAACTTCACTTAAAAAATATAAATTAATAATTGTTGAAAAAATGATTATATTATTTTCGTTGTCATTCACTAATAAAAAAATTTTAATCTCTGTTAGTCTGAATATTTTCATTCAATAAAATATTGTCTAAATCAGGTAAGTTATCTGGAAGTTTTGGAATTGTCGATGACCGAGCGTGGTGTATATTATTACGAATCAAGGTTAAATCATAAGTTGTCAATGTTGAAATGTCTTTTGATAAAGCTCCATGAATAAGTTTTGATGGTTTATCATAAAGTTCTTCTAGAGCCTATCGCTTTAAATTATTACTTAACTGTTGTCTATTAAATACTTCAACAGAATCTTTAATATGATTATGATCATATTTGCATAATGATCATTTGCACGTTCGATAATCTCATTTTCATTATTTAATTTAATACATGACTTGCATGTCATTTTACAGCAGCTCCAACGTTGACATCATTTTTTAATGTTTTATGATACCGAAATTTGTATCCTTCAATATTAAATAATGTTTTATTTTTTTACAATTGGATATGGACGGTACAGTGGTGACAAGTGTGTTGACGATATAAACTTTAATACAGCATAGAGATTTCTAATACTTTTGAATCTCGGTAAGGAAAACAATGTTTTAATATTGATAATTATAATTTAGTGAATACCGTGTTTTATTCAGTGGATGTTTGAAATTTTAGATGCGCTAATAAAAAATTTTATGCGAGTGTTATTGTTAATAAATGAGGAGTATAATAATCAATTATAATTAGCAAACGAGTTCTGACACAAGGGATTTTCGTCACAGATAGCAAAAATATATGTGCGCAATCGAGTTGTGCATTTTTGTGCAAACGAATTGTCAAAAAGGTAAATGTGCATAAACGAATTGTAGTCAAAATTTGTATTGCTCTAGTGACAAAATATTTAATATTTTGTCCCTAGAGCATAGTAATTTTAAATTACAAATTTTAAAGTGGAATAAAATATTATTTACTGTGTCAGTATATCAAATAAAAGCACATAACAAGGTTCATCCATAAGCAACTCTTTTTTTATTGAGTGTAATTAATTATCGTATTGGAAAATGTTTTGATTTATAACTTCAAATATTGATATTAATCAAAACTATTTCCAT
>NW_020272614.1:0-5713 GCF_003268045.1 Sipha flava
AATATGGCATAATATATTATGAATGTTTATACATTTTTTTGTTGGTATTGAATTTTCGGTCAAAGCATGAAGAATGACGTGAGTTTTCTCAAAATTAAGAAATAGATTATTTTAGAGCTGCCATTGTGTTATTAATTTTAGATCTCTACTTATTAATTCAAATATTTCATCCCATGAGTCTGCTTGACATAGCATTACAGTATCATCTGCATAACAAATAATTTGACTTTTAAGGGGAAGTTCATGGATTCCATTTATTTATACATTAAAGAAAATTGGTGAAATAACAGTACCTCGAGGGACTCCACATTTAATTTGTTTAAAAGGGCTTGAAGTATTATTTATTTTGGCACATTATTTTCTGTTAGTTAAATATGAAGAAAATGATTTTAGATTATCACCACAAATGCCTATTTGGTTTAATTTAGTTATAAGAATGTTGTGATCAATAGTATCAAAGGCTTTTGCTAAATCTAGATAAACTGTGGCACATTTTTTATTATCATCTAAAGATTTGTAAATGAAATTAGTTAGTTTTGCTGTTGCTTGATCAATTCCTTTGCCCGGACGAAAACCATATTGAGAAAAATGTAAAAGATTGTTATTTTCTAAAAAAATAACTAAATTATTGTTTAATAATTTTCTCAAATATTTTTGCAATGTTAGAGATACAGATATGGGCCGAAAATTATTTATTGAATTGGAATTTCTTTTTTTATGGATTGGTGTTACTATAGATAATTTAAATACATCAGGTATAACTGATTGTGAAAGAAAAAGATTAATTATATACTTTAGAGGAAAAAAGGAAAGATATATTTTCTTTTAATATTTCAATTAGTACATCAATTCCGGATAAAGATCCGTTTTTTAATTCTATTACAGAAGTTATTATTTCTTGTTCGTTAATACTGTGAAAATTGTCAAAAAACGGTTTGTTAGAGGAATAATTATTTTGTATAGTTAACTGGTTGTTTCCTTGAGTTTCTTTTTGATTTTGTTTGATTTTTTTTAATAAATCAGAGGCAATATTCATAAAATAGTTTAGAAATAATTTCACTGTTTTCTTTGGAATACATTTTTTTACCCTCTTCTGTTATGAGATATTAAATTTTATTATTTTTTGTATTTCTGTTAGTAAATTAATTAATTATTTTCCAACTCTCTTTCGGATTATCTTTATATTTTTCAAATTCGTTTTTATATTATATATTTTTAGCATTTCTGATAAGTTGTGTAACTTTATTTCTAAATTGTTTATAGAATTGTTTTAAAATATTATTATTGGAGTGTTTTTTAACTTGTAAATTTAAATGATGTTTAAGTCTGTGCTTTAATGTTCTTGGAACGGCGGACAAGTCTGCAACAGATTTAGACAAGTTCTAAGTCCAAGTGCCGCTCATGTTTCTTTTAACACATAGTCTTATCGTGCGTTCTTTGCGCGTCCATTCCAAGCGCGCCCGAAATAGCTTACGTTTAAAGCGGGCTAATGTCTCTCTCGACAGGTGGCATGGCTCATTCAAGTTCGGTGGCGGCGGCACTGACGGAGCGGTAAAGGCAAAACGTGCACTTACTACTGGTCGCGATGTGTATCAGCGATCTAACCTAGTGGCCGAGATACACCGACACAATACGGGAAAAGGACAGCGAAAAATGATAAGTGTGTTTCAATATGCCCTAACCTGATGGCCGACCGACATTGATACAATATTTGGAGAACGGGGAAGAACAAACGGCATGCGGCAGACGGTGTAGCACTGCTATTACATTAATGGACGAACAAAATCAACTTATAGCCCAAAGGACTGTTCACTGCTAACTGTTTAATGTAATAGTTAAGTGCTCTGGAACTAGTGTTCTAACCAGGGGCGGCTTCGGAGCTTTAGTTAGGGGGGGGAGGGGGCAAGTTATAATTTTATAAAATCTTATAACAAAAAGAAAACAACAATTTTCACAACACAAATTTAAGTCGTCTATTTTTAAAATTGGCAAAAATATCAATATGATCTGTTTGATCTAGAATATTTACTTTATGATATACATTAATTAGGCATAATGCTGATAGTATATCTTCAGTCATCCTTGAACGAAGCCAGATTTTTAGTCTCCGAAGTGTGGAGAAACTCCTTTCAACCGTCATACCTCTATGGCTCTATCTACATACTTGTGCGTGTCATATAATAGTCCATATAATATGCACTTTTTGTTAACAATATAAATTGTATTTTTATAAATACGGTACGGCCCCTAGGCGCCCTCCCCGGTTCTAACGCCGTGGTCGGTGGGTTTATATAAACCATCATGGGATGCCAACTATACAATACAAATGTCTCGAATACTAATATTTCGATTGTTGAAATCATTCGGTTATGTCCGTCATTATTTGATACAATACTACGAGAATGGGGCACAACGAACAACGGTATGCGACGGACGGTGTGGCACTGCTATTACATTAATGGCCGAACAAATGACAATCCTCTAACTTTCATCCGAAAGGACTGTTCACTGCTAACTTTGTAATGTAATAGTTGAGTGCTTCGGAACTTGTGTTCAGACGCTGTTTATATAAACCATTCATGGTATGCCGACTGTTGTAATCTATGTGTTTTCATAACCTATGTATTTTGATATTATTGTTGTCGACTATCGGTGTTCTTGGGTAGTCCTACAGTTTGCTACTGGTCCAATAAGGCACTTTACAATAGTTAATTATCACCTTCAATGTGTTAATTAACTATTAAGTGGATAAACAATAGCTTTACTGACACGGGAATAGTAGTGGTGCGCCGTAGGCAATATAGTCGGGCTATATGTCGGTATTGCTTCGTGTTAGGCCGTCACGCGGCGCGGTGTAAGTACAGTAACGAATGCCAACGACGGCCCAATAAATTGTGTTCGTTACAATTTTTATTAAATAATTTCATTTTTACAAATTACATTTCTTTTAATTTATGTTCAAAATATATTTAATAATAAACAGTCTTAACTTTTTTACGATACATGAATAATGTAACCGGGAATTGATTTTCTTTATTTCTTTTAGCATAGGAACCTCTTTAGCAGTGAGATGTGTGATCGAGAGGTCGAATTAGATTAAAGTGGACAACCAACGTCAACTACCTTCCCTCTCCATGTGCGGGTCCCGATCGACAGGATCAACTAGATCCTGGATCTAGGATCAAATAAGTGACTGATCGGGTTCCGAAAATACAATGGGGAATAAATTAATAACATGAATATTAAATATTTAATATGAATAATTTTAGATCATTATATTTAAAATTATGCAAGGGCTCGTTGGCAATAATTGAAATAATTGAAATAAGTTTTTTTCAATAAGCCAACGCGGACCCGAAACTTCGTCGATCAAATAATCAGAGTTGGTTGGGAATTTGTTGGCAATAATAAGGGCCGTTTTAATTTATATATCCGTTGGATATTTAACTGTGACAGATAATCAACATCGCTGTCTTCGTCGCCGTAGCAAAGATCGATGACAGTGGTTATTTTCGCCGCAGTAGTAATGGTGGTCGCAGCAATCGTCGCTGTCGTCGTCGTCGGCAATGTGGTCACAGTAATCTCGTCCACTGTTGGCGCCGCAGTCGTCGCCGGAATCGTAGAACTGTTCTTCTCTTTTCAATACTTCTAACTGGATTGATGATATCGATTTGTTGAAAAATGTTTATTGAATGTGTTTAGGGCCTCTTAATTGTACAAGTTGATCTCCCGTGGGTTCGTTTGGATTTGTGCACTTGTTTGTTTTGGCAATGTATAAGAGCATCTTCCGGCCATGTTTTGTTATTATATATATATTGTTGAGTATTTATAAAAGTGATATTTCTTCTTCTTTGTTAATTAACTAATTTTTTCTTATCCAAGTACAGAACCATTCTTGTGTTAATAATTTTTTAATAATTTTTGTTAAAAAGGTATTCAGTCGAGACCGGGGATTTTATGTTTACATTAACTAAAAGCTGTTTCGTGGACCATGCAGTGCAATAGCTCCAGAAGGTTATTTACACACCCTTGTGGATAGTCCTCCAGATTGGAGGTTGATCGGTGGGAGAGCACCTCATCATCGTAGAAAACAATCAGGAATTCTTCAATCATCTCGAGCAAAGTAATGGAATCAAGATTGGAGTTATCTGTATTTAAGTATGGTATTTCATTTTTTATTCGCGATGGATTTTCTAGGTAGAGCGAATAGAACTTGTGTTTTGGCTTCCATTAATAATAAGAATTATAATAAGAATATAATAATTTAAAATTTGTCCAGCTTTGGATATATTTGTTTTTTATTAATAACAGTAGTTTTTCTTTCTTATTTTTTTTTGGTTTTCTAATTATGTAATGTTGAATAGTAGTAATGTGTTGACTTTTAATGAGAGACTTTCTTTTTACTGTTTGATATAGGAATATTTATTAATATTTAGCTGTTGTTTTTTTATTATTTTTGCTAGGTATAAGTTTGATGAATTGATGGCGTATGAGCTTGGATATACTTTTTGATTCTGATTATGAGTAGTAAATCTTGAATTCATTTTTTTTTTTTGTTGTTTGTAGGTAGGGTTAACAGCTGTTCATTCATTTTGGCGTCTAATTAGGGATCGTCTTTTTATAGTTTGATATCTTGTTAATTTATTGTCCTTCTGGTTCTTGTTTTATGATTTGTGATAGGTAGTTGTTTGATGTATGTTTTTCGTTTTGGTGTTAGATATATATTTTTGTATATTTTATGTTAGATTTTTATATTTGGATTATTATATTGTTTAGATGTTTTGTAATAAGATTTGAATAGTATCTATGTTCTCGTTTCAATTTAGGAATTATATTTTTACGGTTTGATGTCTTGTTGATTTGTTGTTCTTTTGGTTTATGTTTTAAGATTTTTGATATTTTTATTTGTTTGTTTTACTGTTGGCGATTTAGAGTTTTATATATTTTATGTGTATTTTTTATGTTTGATACTTCTTAGGTACTTTTTCTAGGCTTTTTTGTAGGTCGTGTCTAATAGTATATAAGTTTTGGTTTTTTATTTATGTATTATATTTTTATTGTTTAATGATTTGCTGATAAATTGTTCATTTGGTATTTGGTTTAAGATTTTTGATATGTATTATTTTGTTGTATATATTTTATGTGTATTTTTATGTTTTGTAATTCTTACATCTTATTGGTTGTTTGTAGGTAGGGTTGAACAGCTGGTCATTTATTTTTGGCTTATAATTAGAGATGTGTATTATTATGTTTAGTAATTCTTACTTTTTCTTGGTTGTTTGTAGGTAGGGATGATTAGCTGGTAATTTTTTTTTGTTGTTATATAGGATAGTTAGTTGTTTGATGTCTATTTTTCGGTTTGGTGTTAGATATATATTTTTGTATATTTTATGATAGGTATTTCTTGGTTATTATTATTGTTTAGATGTTTTGTATTAGCTGTTGAATAGTATTTATGTTCTGGTTTTAATTTAGTGATTATCTTTTTACAGATGGATGACTTGTTGATTTGTTTTTCTATTGGTATTTGTTTTAAGATATTTGATAAGTATTCGTTTGTTGTACTGTTGGCGTTTTGGTCTTGTATATATTTTATGTGTATTTTTATGTATACTTATTCTTACTTCTCTTTGGTTGTTTCTAAGTAGGGTTGAACAGCTGGTCATTTTTTTTGTTGTTATTTATGTTAGGTACTTGTTTGGTGATTTGTCTT